>NW_006295824.1:2261974-2317817 GCF_000327345.1 Myotis davidii
CTAAAATTCTTAGCATTATGGTTATGCTAAAATCACCTGGACACAAATTCATCCCTAAAATCACTCCATGGTCTAGCCAAAATGGAAGCCTTATCACCTAAACATAATTGTCACTTTAAAAAATGTTTTTAACTCATCACTCCTTCTCCACCATATAATCACACTAATGTGGTATGTTCTTCTTCAAATGCTAGCACCTATATTTAAGTATCTCATTTGTCTCAGTTTTAATTATTTTTTTATTATTTTGCAAATCAAGGACAGTTTGCACTCTCTCAGGGAATGGGAACCTCTCTGCATTGCATGTTCCATGTCTTCTGTGTATCTTTCTTCAGACATGTTTCCTAAAAAGCAAACACTCTCCTGCCTTACAAAGAGCCCTTGTTAGCACAGGTGAGTATATCATAATGGTTAGAAAACTTAGTTGCCGTATTGTTATGAAATATATCTACTAGTATGTGAACTCTTTCAAATAAAATATGAATGTGGCCCAGCCGGCATGGGCATTGACCTCTGAACCAGGAGGTCACAGTTCCATTCCTGGTCAGGGCAGTGCCAGGGTTGTGTGCTAATCCCCTGTGGGAGGGTGCAGGAGGCAACCAATCAATGATCCTCTCCCATCATTGTGTTTCTATCTCTCTCTCCCTCTCTCTTCCTCTCTGAAATAAATATATTGAAATCAATATATATCAATATATATTGAAATATATATATATTGAAATTTCTCTCTCTCTCTCTCTATATATATATATCTCTCTCTGAAATCAATGAAGAAATATTTTTATGATGATAATTGGCTATTTTATTTTTCTCTTTATAAAATTTATCTAAATACAATTTATTCAAAATGCCTTTCATAAGATTCTGAGGATCAAATAAAAAAGGAACTATCATAACAATAGTTAGATGATAATCCGTATCTATATTTGTTTCTAGCTTTTAGTAGTATACTTAAAAAGTAATTAATAAAATATATTAAAATTTTTATTTAAAAACCATAGTTTTCAATTTGAAATGTCTTAAAAGTTTTTATATTCTGGATAATTAACAGTTTATAAAATCCATAAAATACATTCCAATGATGAAAATTTTAATTAATTTCTATTAATTAATTTTAAGTACTATTTATTTAGTATTGTAACTGATCATTAGTCTTAGAAGTATTTTTTATTAAATTCTATAAACTGATAATTTTAGAAATAGATTACTCAATTGACTTCATTTTTTAAAAAAATATATTTTATTGATTTTAGAAAGGAAGGGAGAGGGAGAGAGAGATAGGAACATCAATGATGAGAGAGAATCATTGGTTGACTGCCTCCTGCACACCCCCTACTGGGGATCGAGCCCACAACCCAGGCATGTGCCCTTGGCCAGAATCGAAGCTGGGACCCTTCAGTCCACAGACCAACGCCCTATCCATTGAGCCAAACCAGCTAGGGTTTGACTTCATTTTTTTCCCCTTTATTGCATCTCATAGCTTCAAGTGGTCTGTTTTTTTTGAGACAGAAATTCAAAAGCAATGAAGGTGATTGAAAATATCTTTGTATTTCTAAAGAGTAGGCACTTATTCTCATTTGAAGTTATTTTTTGGCCATATGTTTATCATCTTGTTTTATGCCCCAGAATTCCCTGTTTATTCTCCAACATCACTGAATCCTGCCATAGATGTCCATTTCTTGAAGTTCCTTACTCTGAAATGAATAATGTTAAATCCCTGAAGTGATGTCAATGTACAATTTATCTCTAATAATTATTACTAATAGATCAGGTATACATACATGGTTTTAGTAATTGAAAGATAAAATTATTCCTATATTTTCTAATTTATACCCTACACACTTTAGGTGTGTGTGTGTTGTTGCCATTTGTCAAAGATTGGGTAATTTCTGAAAATGAACAATTTCCATTGAGGATTACATTTCTGAATTTATAGCTACAGATGGCTTGCAACAAAAACATGTCAACCTAGAACAGCGGTTCTCAACCTGTGGGTCACAACCCCCTTGGGGGTTGAATGACCCTTTCACAGGGGGCGCCTAAGACCATCGGAAAAAACACATATATAATTACATATTTTTTTGTGATTAATCACTATGCTTTAATTATGTTCAATTTGTAGCAATGAAATTGGGGGTCACCACAACATGAAGAACTGTATTAAAGGGTCGTAGCATTAGGCAGATTGAGCACCACTGACCGAGAAGATTCTGCCTGATAGATTTACAAAGTTTAATGTGAAAACACCTTCTTTTATATAATATGTAAATAATAACTAAATGTCTATTTTTTATACGTTTACAACAACTAATCTGTCAAATTGATGAGAACTTGCAGTAAAACAAATAACTTGTTTACTTTGAAGAAAACCATTTTTAAGAAAAGAAATTGCATTTTAAGATTGTTAAATATCACTTGCATGTTTCATGAGAATTGCGCACAACATAGATGACTTTTATTTACCAAGTACATACCGAGTACAATGAAGTCAAACCTTGACTGAGTGCATTCCTTACATTTAAATGGTGTAGCAGAAGAATGAGGAGAAGAACTCCAAGGCAAAATTAAGTAAACCAGAGCTGGTATGCATTCCCAAAATGCGGCACCCAGAATGTAAAAATCTAATAAATTTTAACGAGCTAAATTGTATTTAAAACTAGAAAGGAAAGAATAATTTCTAAAAAAAGGGGGGGGTTTAAGGCATTTATCAAAATTTATATAATGCTACAATTTAATTTGCATAGACCTAAATAAGCCTGTGATTTATATAATAGCTGTGATGCTAGTAAAATCAGACCTTTTTGCTGATAGCTCACCGGGGCAGGGCCGGAAATGGACATAAAATTTTCATCAGGGCATTCCCACAGGGAATGATTTCTGGGGCTCTGTGCTGATTACCACACATGCCTTCTAAATGGCTCAGCTACTTTATTCTCCATGGTCACTCACTGTTGTATTGCACAGAATATTATATTCAACATTGATTATCTTTAATGTGTTCTCAGATAGAGAATTTTATCTAGTGCCAGCAGAATTAAAAGTCATGCTTAATTGTTCAACATAGCCTAATAATTTATTTTTGACATCTTCATATTTACTAATTCTTTATGAAGGATGTCGGTAGTATGAAAAGCCAATCTATACTTGGTTAATTATTAGCCACTGCTTTTTAACGTCTTAAATGAAAAGGAAAAGAGCTCAGAATGAGAATGGAATCTGTGAAAGTGTCTATAGACACAAGATATATTCAAACTTCTCCCCCTGCCTCCTGATTATTAGAACCTTGACCTTTACACCCCCCCACTCCCCCTTGCAGCTGTTTTCCTCTTTTTCTGTCCCACCTGGTGAATACTCATATTTGGAAGTTTCTCAGTGACATTCTTAGAACAATGACACACCTTTATTTATGAATGCATGAATAAATGAGCAAGTGAATAAACAATCGCTACGTTTTTAACCATTTCTTTGAGAAACAAACGCTGAATCGACGTTACTCTAACTTTGTTTACTAATACCATAGTGGTTTCGGGCACCCTGTGAAGACTTATATTCCTGCTGCTACCCTCAGTTTTACTAATCCCATAGGCAATATTGATGTCCCTGTGGGCAATCTCAGCCCTTGGTCCCTCAGTTTTGTCATCTCCTTCAGCAAAGACTTCTCTTACTGGGTCACCAATGAAATTTTACCACCTATCAGGGCTGATAATCACCCTTTCTTCCTTTGTTCCCTCTATCAAATTGGAAGAAGCAATATGACAAAGCCCAGTTTCCACATCATCCCCGAATCTCTTTTTTTTCCCAGAAATTCAGGGATATTTGTCCATTGATTATTCATTCATTCTTTTGCATTTAAATATATCCTCCTGTATTGAATCCTCCCCATTAACCCAGTCTAAGATGGTTTAATTCTAGCACTGCTTACTAGAAACAGATCCCTGGAATAGGACTGTGGCTTCCTAGAGGTATACCTTTTTCTAGCTTGCACGAAGGTACCGTATGGACTAATGCTGGCCCTTATAGGTAACCAATAAATGGAATAAAGGATAAATATTTATGAAAACCTTAAAAATAACTGCATTCCTATGTCTCTTGGCTTTCTGTATGTCTTCTTTCAAAAAGTGTCTATTTAGGTCCTGTGTCCATTTTTTGATTGGATTGTTTACCTTCCTTTTGTTAAGTTGTATGAGTTTCCTGTAAATGTTGGAGATTAAACCCTTATCAGAGATAACATTGGCAAATACATTCTCCCATGAAGTGTGCTTTCTTGTTTTTAGTTCATGGTTTCTTTTGCTGTGCAGAAGCTTTTGATGTAGCCCCATTTATTTATTTTCTTCTTGGTTTCCATTGTCCTAGGAGCTGTATCGGTAAAGATATTGCTATAACATATATGTCTGCTATTTTGCTGCCTATGGAGTCTTCTAAGATTTTTGTGTTTTCCCGTTCTTGGATCTCTGTATCGGTAAATATTTTACTGAAAAATATGTCTGATATTTTGCTGCCTATGGCTTCTTCTAACATTTTTATGGTTTCCTGTCTTACATTTAAGTCCTTTATCCATTTTGAGTTTATTTTTGTGTGTGGTGTAAGTCGGTGGTCTAGTTTCATTTTTTTTTCATCTATCTGTCCAATTTTCCCAACGTCATTTATTGAAGAGACTATCTTGACTCCATTGTATGCTCTCACCTCCTTTGTCAAATATTAATTGAGCATACTGGCTTGGATTTCTGGGTTCTCTGTTCTGTTCCATTGGTCTATATGTCTGTTCTTGTACCACTACCAGGCATTTTTGAGAACAGTGGCTTTGAAGAATAGCTTAATATCTGGTATTGTGATCCCGCTAACTTTGTTCTTCTTTTTCAAGATTGTTGCAGCTACTTGGGGTGTTTTGGTATTCCAGATGAATTTTTGGAGAGTTTGTTCTGGGTCTTTGAAGTATGCTATTGGTATTTTAATGGAGATTGCATTGAATCTATAGATTGCTTTGGGTAGTATGGACATTTTAATGATGTTGATTCTACCAATGCATGAGCATGGTATATTCTTCCATTTGTTTATGTCTTCCTCTATCTCTTTTTATGCATCCTGTAAATTTCTGAGTACAGATCCTTTATCTTCTTGGTTAAATTTATTCCTAGGTATCTTAATTTTTTTTGTTGCAATGGTAAATTGGATTTTTTTTTAGTTTCTCTTTCTGTGAGCTTTTTATTGGTGTATAAAAAAGCTATAAATTTCTAGGTGTTAATTTTGTATCCTGCTACATTGCCAAATTCATTTATTCTAATAGTTTTTGATAGAGTCTTCAGGGTTTTCTATGTACAATATCATGTCAAAGTAAGTAATCATCAGAGGGGTGCAAATTAAAACAGTGAGGTACCATCTCACACCTGTCAGAATAGCTATCATCAACAAATCAACAAAAGGCAAGTGCTGGCAAGGATGCTTGCTGATGGGAATGCAGATTGGTGCAGCCACTGTGGAAAAGAGTATGCATTTTCTTAAAAAATTAAAATGGAACTTCCATTTGAGCCAGTAATCCCACTTCTAGGAATATATCCCAAGAAAACAGAAACACCAATACGAAAGGATAGAATGCTACGCTGCTGTAAAAAAGAAGGAATTCTTACCATTTGCAACAGCATGGATGGACCTGGAGAGCATTATGCTAAGTGAAATAAGCCAGTCAGAGAAAGATAAATATCACATGATCTCACTCATTTGTGGAATATAGTGAACAACATAAACTGATGAACAAAAATAGAACCAGAATCATAGAAACATGGAACAGAACAGACTGCCCAACCTATGAGGGAAGCAGGGGACGGGGGGAAGGGGAAGAGATCAACCAAAAGACTTGTATTCATTCACATGAGCATAACCAATGGACATAGACAGGGGGCAGGGGAGAGGGCATGTGCTGGGGGGTGGGGACGGCTAGGGCGAGGTCAATTGGGGAAAAAGGAGACATATGTAATACTTCAAATAAGAAAGAATTTTTTTAAAAAGAAACCATATCTAAGAATTAAAAGAAAGTTTGCAAATGATAATCTCACCAAATATAAATAACAATAAAGACATAAACTATTTATAAAAAATAACTACATTCAAACAAATAAAATTAATATTTCTTAAATTTATTTTTTTGTAATAATGACTCTAATTATTGGCATAATATGAGCACCTAATTTCAGTTGCATCCACATTAATTCATTTATATGCCTAAAAGTTTTTCTTCTGAATTGTAAAAATGTTAATAGCAATATAAAAGCTAATTCCTCTGTCTGACTTTAAAAGAATTCCGTGTTTCATAGCCTCTCCCAAAAAACCAACTCCTATTAATAAAACATTCATAAAATAATTAATTGCACATTTGACATGTTATGCCATCTACTCAAGTTATCTACTTGGAACAATTTGGACTTCATAAATTCTGTTACATAAATGGACTCCGTTTAACTTTGCCACTTGGTCCAGGCATCTGTCTCATAAAATTCTGTTCATGATCATGAGAATAATAGAAAGTGTCTGAATGGATCAATAACTGCAAATTAAAAATGCAACTCATAACACTACCAGATGGGCAGCACTATCATATTCAAATAAAGCATTGGCAATGCATCATCACTTAATATAGGACAAAACTATGGCATTGACTGAAAAAGTAAGAGAAAAGTTTGCTAGCTTTTTAAAAATGTGAGTAATGCCCGAGCATGTCAGTGAAAAAGGTATAATGCAGAAAAGCAGTTGGGCACATAAAGAATACATAAATATATAAATTTACATAAATGTGTAAATATGTTTAATTTTCTTAACTTATATGTTTAAAAAATGGTGTTTATTTTGTTAGAATTTTCTTAAAATAAAATAAAAACTATCTATATATATAAAGCCTAAGTGACTGGCCAACCGGCCGACGAGCCAACCAGCCGGTAGCTATGACCACCAAGGAGCAGATGCTCAAAGCAGGAGCTGCCGAGAGACAGAAACTTGCAGAGTGCCCTCTCGCACCCCAAGACCCCTCGGGGGATGTCAGACTGCCAGTTTTGGCCTGATCCCCGCAGGCCAGGCCGAGGGACCCCACCTACCAGAGGGACCAAACTCACTCGGCAGATGCCCTTTGAGCCCCAGCACTGCCCTAGGTGAGGCCGGCTAGGGAGGGACTGCTGGAGGTTGGCTCCAGGGCATGTCCGGCCCGTCTCGCCCAGTCCCACCTCGCTGTCCACCTTCTAATTCATTTACTTTCAATGTGCATCTGCTGTCCACCTTCTAATTAATTTACTTTCAATGTGCATGAATCATGCACCAGGGCACTAGTTTCATAATAAAAAAATCATGTCCAATAGTAGTCTGGAGGTGTGTAAGGTAACCACATCTTTATGTTCAGGCTCATAAATTGATGGGATGTGCTGCCATATAGAGATATCAAACTATTTGATAGGAATATGTCTTAGCGAGAGATTTTTAATTCCAGAGGAAAGTGAGCCCAGAGAGGCCCATCTGCTTGTGCTGATTACATTCTCAGTAGAACCACAAGCCTGAGGTTAAACAAATCTGGTCAACAGCATATTGAGGCCAACTTTCAAGGAATTTCAGTTTTCCCTGGATGAACCCGAAGTTGCCAAGAATGACCAAAGATTGTTCTTCCATCTGTTTCTGGTGAAAGTTTGGTGTTCGGTGTGGTTGGGAGGCAACGTGAGTCACTTACAAGCAAAAGATCACTCTGCAAAGGCCATAATATGCTCAATTAATTTAATGTACCCAAGGACAAGTGCTAGTGAACATAGCTTTCTATCTGGCAGCATGTTGACACAACAATCTAATCATAGAAAATGCTTAAAATCTCAGGATGCCTTTGCAGAGACTGACATTTTATAATGATGAGCGCAATTTAGAAAACTATAGAGGACAATTTTTAAAAATGATGAAATGTCAGCTCATCACATACACACAAAATAATCTATCCTATTTTATAAATATTGTTCATAGTAATAAAAAAATTTGAAAAATATTTTTATAATATAACTTTTAAAGACTATGGGAATGGACATAATATCTCCAATTATTACAGAAATATGAGTATCTTGAGTTAAGTGGACTCTTCTAATCTTATATTAACACGTAGGTTATGCTGCTGTAAAAGGCTTTTCTTAGTAATGAGCACACCATCACAATAACATATGTTAAACCATTTATGTAGGCTGCTTCCCAAACTTAAGAGGTAGATTCAGGAAATTATAAGGAAAATAAAGGTACATGAAAGAAAATACATATGTAAAAAATAGGAAAGTGTTAGGGATCCCAGTTCCAAATGAATTCTATCTACAATGTCACTAATAGAAATTCTTAAGTTTCTACGACTGCTGAATCTTAGCTAAGCGATGTTGCATTGTCTTATTTGACTCAATATAGTCTTCTATCTTACTGCGTGCACATTCCCTACAGACCAGCAGTGAGGGTAACATTCCGTACTCCTTTTACACTTCCAAATTAGAATGTAGTTGTGATAATGTTCAAAAAACACTCCTGGCTTAGATTTCAGATTTCTGCAGTGGGAATCTATGAAGCCACTTGCATTGAAATTTGGCTTCCCACTGCCTTAGCAGGTTGGTCCTTTAGCTGTCAAGGCGATGCTTAACTCTTTAAAGAAAAGTATTTAGTGGTTATCATCTCTAACCTGATATAATTGTAAACACAAAATAAGATTTCCAAAAAGTTTTTTTAATTTATTGATCAAAGAAGACTTGGGTGGGGTAAGCAAAATTGTGCAGAAATAGAAAACACCGAGGCTTGAAGTTAATGTTATAGTAAATTTGAGAGCTTGTCCACTGGGTTATGATATTGAATGCTACCTGGAAGAACTTCCATACCCTTTCTTCTAAGTATGGTCCTTTCCAATACAGATCAAATTATTCTTCCTCCACAAATAATACTTCAATAATTAGCTGAGGCAGATATGTTATTTCTTCCCTCCATCTGTCTGTCTGTCTGTCTCCCTCTCCTTCCTCCTCCTTCTCATCCAAAGTGTCTTTTCATTTTGGTTCAATTATGATATTAAGGTGTAATGGCTCCCCAACTTGATAATATTTTCCTAAAAGATGCAATTATTGCATGCCCCTCATGCCCACATCTTTGCACAGTTCGTAACCAATTGAGTAAAGTTATATAGAGGTCAAGAGAAGTATAATTATTATAATATGTATGTGGGTGTATATATATTTATGTATATGATGTAGATAGTTGCTATGTATATGTGTGTATATATGTTTATGGATATATGAGTATATGTGTATATATGCATTTATATACCCTCTATTTATGTGTATGTTTATGCATATATGTGAATATATAGTGTATATACTATTTAAAGTCAACTTAAATATCTTTGTGTAGGAGATCATGGGGCTTGATCTAACTGTTCTATAGTTTTCTAGAGCAAACCCAGTACAAAATCAAATCAGAATTAAATAGAAAATGTTTAAACACATAAAAATTTAAATATTTTTCCAGATATTTCAAAGGTAAAACAATATTTTGAAATCTGTAAGTATTAACTTTCTAAAAACAACACTTACTTATTTATTTGGGGTTTGCTATTATAATTTTGAAAATATATTAGGTAAGAACAAAGGACAAATGAAAAGGAAAAGAAGTTAAAAATTGAAAGGTGTGGTAGGATCCTATTTACGTTTTATAGCTAGAAAATTCAACAAAAATAAGTTAGTAATAAAATGTCTTCATAATCTCTGATAATTGAGGCATTTTAATTTCCTGGTCTAGCAGAATTCCATAGCAAATAAAGATAATTATTGAATACTGTTTACAGATAAAAATACACTTAAATTCCATTCTGCAAATAGTGCTATTATTGACCAACATTTAATTTAATGCAAATAGTTTGTATTTTTAAGTATTAAAAGTCATTAAAATCTGATAGATAATGTATGTAAATATAAATGATCATATGTTCAGAATCATATTAAACATTTACTGACTTAGAGAGAGAATTAATTTAAAAATTATTCCTCAAAATGTTTCAGCTTTGGACTAGACTACTCAGGATATATGACATTTCATGTTAGATATGCCTGGTGAATGGTAGCTACAGATCCCTGTCCTCTTTCTTTTTAAGAAAAAGCATATTCATCAATTGTCATTATAGAACACTAGAGACCTGGTGCACAAAATTCATGCATGGGGTAAGGGGAGAGGGGCTCCTCAGCTCGGCCTGCACCCTCTCGTAATCTGAGACCCCTCAGGGGATGTCCACCTGCCAGTTTAGGCCTGATCCCACAGGAATCCCTGCGAGATTGGGCTTAAACTGGCAGTTGGACATCCCTCTTGCAATCCAGGACCACTGGCTCCTAACCACCTGCCTGGTCGCCCCTAACCACTCGCCTGCCTGCCTGATTGCCCCAAACTGCCTCTGCCTAGGCTCCCACTCGCCGTGGCAGCCACCTCTGCCTCAGCCCCCACCTGCCGTGGTTTCATACAGAAGGTCATCCAGAATGACATCTGGAAGGTCGTTCGGATGTCCGGTCTAATTAGCATATTATGCTTTTATTATTATTATAGATATGAGTGGATGCATATTCATTTCTTGAACCATGGCCTTAAGACATGGTGAAATGATAACTTCTCTTTAGAGAAACAAAACACCCAATAAACAAGCAAGTTATCACTCAAAAGACAGTATTAAATTGCAGGAAGGTTTAATTCTCTTTATAGGGTTCATTTTTAGCTATGGTAAGTGTATACATCTTTTAATCTCAGTAATTTTTCATGTAAAATGAGTATGACTACTTAACACACAAGAAGCAGTGAGTAGCAATTTCTTAATGGTAATGACATACTCTAACAATTTTTTAAGAAGCTACTTAATTGCTTAGCGCCAGATAATAAAAAAAATAATCTCATAACTTGAGGTTAATTTTTCCATAGAATGTCCATTTAAATGTTAGTTGGCAACCTCAGCCCCCTTTTGGCAATGCCTCCATGAAGGGTCAAGAGGCCTGGTGGTGGAGTGTTATACTTCGATGAGTCTGCAAACATTGTTTGATGATTATGTTTAATTCCTAGGTCATGCAGTATTCTCAGGAGCTTTTTTTGGTCAGCATTTGCTACATCAGAATTCAGTTACTGTGAATGTGGAACCATATGTTTTATATTCTTTAAGACTATTAAATATAGGATCTCCCAAAATATATGGGTACACTTTGAATAATTATAAAGGCAGTGTTTATTAAAATACATTTCATTTTCAAAATGGAGCTATCAGCTATTACAGTGTGTATACATTTTTGGGACAACCTGTATATCAACCTCTGTTGTCTATGTGAACAATATGTAACAGACAAACAATTTACAGCACCTTAACAATTCATGTGAAATTAAGAGTAAACATGTCATTACCAACTAAATTTTTAAATATGTTTCTATTGATTTCTGAGAGAGGAAGGGAGAGGGGGAGACAGAAACATCAATGGTGAGACAGAGACATCTATCGGGCTGCCTCCTGCATGTCCCCTCCTGGGGATTGAGCCCACAACATAGGCACATGTTTTGACTGGGACTCAATTGTGATCTCCTGCTTGGCTCAAGGCTTGATGCTCAAACACTGAGCCAAACCAGCCAGGCTTCCAACTAAATTTTAATAACAGTTGTTATACAAAATGGTTTTTTAAAATAGCACTTTTAGTAATGGTTGCTCCAGTGAGAGAACATTAACTTTATTTTTCTTTGCTAACTGATTTAAAAATTTATAAATACTGACTGAAGGATATCTTAAAAACATAAAGGTAACTGTGAAATACCATAAATTCAAAGTACAATTGTTAAAACTTAGGTCATTAGGTTCAGCAAATATATTCGACTCTAATTATTGATTTGTGATTAAATTTTGATTCATTTCCAATCATTTTCTTAGAGTACGGAGCTGCAATTTTATAGTTTATGTAAGTGCTCCTGAGAAGAAATATAATAGTAAAGTCTTTTACTATTGGTTCCCCTCTTCTTTCCAAAACCTCCGCAAATGTCAGTCTTCTTCAAAGTTTTTTTTAAAAAAGCCTCTGCACAATGATGGAAATTGCCAGCACATTGTGTGTGGTTTGGGGTTGACAGGAAGACATGAACTAATGTTATCAATGATAAACATTAATTCTCATATATAACTTGTACAGTCCCTGTTTTATGGTCAAGTGATCTTGTTTTAAACCATTTCACTTACTCTAATGTCTCCATTCTTCAACCCCCACTCCTGGTAATCCGTATTTGACAGGCTCTCCATTACACTTGACTGTATTAAAGACTCGCACTTTCTGTAATATCTTCCCTGAACTATTTTTCCTTAGTTACTGATACCTGTATAAATGAAAGTGAACTCAACGTATTTAACACAAATGTGGCAAATGTCACCTCATTCCTGAATACAGATGTCCCCAAGGTTGTAGCTTATGAATGCCTGAGGGCACGATAGCCATGGAATCACTAGAGAGGACACCTTTATGGCCATGATTTTATTGTTTTAACACTAAAAACAAGTCTTTGATTCATAGTCCCTGTCCAACAAGAAGGACACATTAATTACTCTTCAATTATGAAACGAAATAGCTTGTAAGTGTGAGAGGTAGTCTTACAGCCTTCCCCCTTTCAGTGTTCGGTAGACCTTGCTTCTGAAGTTAGTGCAAAACAGCACCTCAGCACCCCCCGGGAGCTTGTTAGAGACACAGGATCTCAGGCTCCACCCAGACATATTGAATCAGAATGTGCCTTTAACAAGATCTCAAGGTGATTCATAAAAACGTAAAAGTTTGAAAACAGTGCCTTGGTAGTCCAGGCCACACTCCATGATTTATTGAAAGGGCTCTTTCAAAGACTCCTTAATCACCTCCAATATTGCACTGTTTCACTTTTCTTTTCTTCTGAAACTATTTAACAAACTTCTGAAACATTCTTCATGATGTTGATAAATAACTCTAAAGGGCCTGCAATGATGCCGATCTTTATGTGTAAATCTATGCACATATTTTATTATCTTGGATAAATGGTTCGAAAAATGTTTTATGTCTCATCACATAAATTATAAATCTGCAACCTAAAAGTGGTTTCAAATATAATTCAAAGGATAAGAGAATGTCTTTTATCCTGACAGTATGCAGAATTATCTTTTTAAAGCTTAAAATATACGGTTTTAATTTGCTTTTCTGTACTAATTAGTTAAAGCTTCTAAAAAACTTTATTAGTTATTTATATTCTCTTTTGTAATTAACTCTAGTTATCTTGGCCATTTCCTACGGTGGCCTTAAAATTTTTTATTATCTTATATTTTCAATCTATGGCATCTCTATATATAGAATGCTAACTAGATGCCAAAATCTTGTTGGTCATAGTCACAAAGAATTCATGCTCATTTGAGAAACCTATCTGTAACAAAATAAACATTCTCTTTAGATAGAATACAGAGTTATACATTGAGTTCAATTAACAAATATTTTATTTTTAAATATATGTTTTTATTAATTTTTAGAGATAGGAAAGGAGAGCAAGAGAGAAACAAAAGCATTGATGAGAGAGAAACATTGACATCAATTAGCTGCCTCTTGTATGCCCCCTCACTGGGGATTGAGCCTGGAACCCTAGCATGTGCCCTGACCAGAGATCCCCTGGTGTATAGGTTGATGCTCAACCACTGAACCACAGCAGCTAGGCCAACAAATATTTTAATGTCATGTGAAATAGTAGATTTGGAATGACTAAATACAAATATGGAAACCGACTTTATTCATTTTATAGTATAACAAGTATACAAAACAACTGCAAATTCTTTTTCAGCAATCTTTTTCTGAATTTTAATACAGCATCATTCTACATTTTACCCCAAGAAATTTATTTTAAAACTAGAGACCCAGTGCATGAATTCATGCATCGGTGGAGTCTGGCCAGGCGGGCTGGAGGGAGGGGTTGGGGGTGGTTGGCTGGCCAACCCCTCCCCCAAATGGTGTGGGGGGCCATCAGGGGTGGGGCCAGCCAGGGGGAGGGGCTGCGAGCAGTTGGCTGGCCGGCCCCACCCCCTGGTCAAATTCCCCCCTGTCGAAGGGGCAATTTGCATGTTAGCCATTTATTATATAGGACTAGAGGCCCAGTGCATGAAATTGTGCACAGGAAGGGTCCCTAGGCCTAGCCAGTGATCAGGGACGATCTGTGGGGTGACTGGCAGGGCGATCAGGGGGCTGCCACTGGCACCCACCTTGGCTGGCCTGGTGCCACCCACTCACCGGCCCCATCCCCTGCCACTGCTGCCTGTCACCTCCCTCTGTGGGGTGACCGGTAGGGTGATTAGGGGGCGCCCATCTTGGCTGGCCTGGGACATGAGGGCTGGGGGAAGCTCCTGTGTTGAGAGTCTGCCCCCTGGTGGCCAGTATGCATCATAGCAACCAGTCATTCCACTGGTCATTCTGCTGTTCGGTCGATTTGCATATTAGGCTTTTATTATATAAAATTCTATGGTAATGAGGCAAAAGACCCAGAATAGCCAATGTAATATTGAATCAAAGGACAGAATTGGAGAACTGATACTACCTGACTTCAAGATCAACTATAAAGCTACAGTAATCAAAACAGTATGGTATTGTTGAAAGAACAAATGAATTAATGGAACAGAACAGAGAACCCAGAAATAGACCCATATAACTACAGTCATCTTTTCTTTGACAAAGAAGCCAAGGCAATTCATTAGACCAAAGAGAGTCATTTTAATCAATGATGCTAGAACAATTGGACATTGACATGTAAAAAAATATACATAAATCTGTAGACAAACCTTACACCCTTCACACACACACACACACACACCCCACTCAAAATGGACCACAGACGCAAATATAAAACACGAAACTATAAAAACCCTAGATGATATCATAAAAAACCTATATAGCCTTGAATAAAGCAATGGCTTGTTAGATATAACACCAAAGGGACATTTCATGGAGAAATAATTGATAAGCTGGATTTCGTTAAAATAAAAACCTTCTGGTTTGAGAAAGACAATGTCAAGAGAATCAGAGGACAAGCCAAAATTGTAAAAAAATATTTGCCAAAAACACACCCCATTAAGGACTGTTATCCAAAATATACAAAGAACTCTTAAAACTCAACAATAACTAAACCAAGTTAGAAGTTGGCCAAAGACCTTAAGAGACATCTCACCAAAGAAAATGGCTTCACACCATATGCCATCAAATCAAGGATATGTAAATTAAAACAAAAATGAGGTACCAGGACTTGGCAGTGGCAGTAACTTTAAAAGAATACCATACAGGACCCCAAAGATAAGTTATCTCAGTGCAAAAGAGCAGGTCTGAGAAAAGCACACTGGAATCATTTGTAAACACAAACGATTTAAAAAAGCTTCATGAAACCAGGAGAGAAGGGACCTTTGGAGAGGGAAAAGATTCATCCCATAAATTATGGCTAGAATATTTTGACTATGGATATTATAGCACAGTGATGGTGAACCTTTTGAGCTCGGCATGTCAGCATTTTGAAAATCCCTAACTTAACTCTGGTGCCATTTCACATATAGAAATTTTTTGACCTTTGCAACCATAGTAAAACAAAGACTTATATTTTTGATATTTATTTTATATATTTAAGTGCCATTTAACAAAGAAAAATCAACCAAAAAAATGAGTTCGCGTGTCACCTATGACACGTGTGTCATAGGTTCGCCATCACTGTTATAGCATAACCAGTGTGTCATAACATTTACATTTATTTCTAATCACCCACAGGCTGAGCCATCCGGGGGCTAGTGGACACAAATTAGAAGGTGATATTTAAGGAGAAAATAATTGCTCTGGTATGTGGGTAATACTGGAAAACAGATATCATACATATGGGGGTATTTATTTTGTAAATAATTTATTTTAGCCTGACCGGCATAACTTAGTAGTTGAGCATTGACCTATGAACCAGAAGGTCATAGTTCGACCCCCAGTCAGGGCACATGCCCAGGTTGAGGGTTCAATTCCCAGTGTGGAGTGTGCAGGAGGCAGCCAATCAATGATTCTTTCTCATCAGTAATGTTTAATATCTCTCTCTCCCTCTCCCTTCCTCTCTGAAATCAATAAAAATATATTAAAAATAGTTTATTTTAAAATATATAATTCTCACAATGACAAATATGTTTGGATCCAATGCTATTTAAAAATGTACGACAGCATGGGTTGATGATTTTCACTATTTTATCAACCAGTTCTATGTATGAGTTGGGGTAAGGAGTGCAATAGATATATTGGGATAAAGATCTTGTCTATCAATGGATAACACTTGACTATAGAGACACCATGTGTTAATTAATAACCCCATTATGATCACATAAACAGAAATAAAATATTTCAAAATCTGTTACAACAACTTCCAACCATGGCCTTCTAGATAATTACTATAAAGTGGTGATAAGAAATTATAAGAAATAATCAGTAAATCACCTCAAGGGGATGGAAGAATCAAGGGAAATCACAAGAGTTAGCATGGCCATATATCTGTGAGAAAAGAGTTCTACAAAATGTGAGAGTTACTTTTGCTGGCAGTGATTGTCAGACAATGACAATCTAGTTTTAGATGCTTATGATTAGTGAGAAGAAGGATATATCACTAGGACAGGGGAGGTATAACATGTATAGGAAATTTGTAAAAACATCTAAGTAGTTGACAGATTCTGTAATAAGGTTTGTAAGATTTGCTGTGAGTAATGTCTGCCTTATGCTCTCATGTATTCAACACCATTTTCAGAATGCCAAACAACTTCTCTTACTAAATTAATGTTGCAAAATTGTGGTTAACATTACATTTTGGGGTTCTATTAATTCCTAATCTGATTTCTATGTCATAGTTTAAGATTATCTAGGTAATATCAACTGCCAATTTGAGTACTGTTTTAAAAACAGATGGAATAAAAAAATTATCGTTTTCTAAAGTTTAATATCAAAATGCCTGTAAAAGTGAACAAGTAGAGAATACCTACCTACATGCCAGCAAATTAAAAAATTCCTCAATAGTCAAATCAGATATAATATTTTTTAAGAAACAGAGTGTATTGAATCATGCTAATAATATAATTAACAACTTTTTATAACAATGTAAATTGTCAGCTTGATTTACACTTGAATGTAACAATATTGCTTTCAAGGTATAGCTTGCATTCCTTCGATTCATACTGTATTATAACTTAAAGAGAGTAAATTATGCATTTAGTTAATAATGTGTTCATTGTGGAAAACATATGCACACACACATAAATAAATTCAGAATTTTTATAACTAATAAAGATCAAGATTTGACCTTCAGCCAGTAGATGGAGAAGTTGATCTTACAGTAGATTCACAGCGCTATTAAAAGTCTCTTTGTAAGTTGCAGGAACAAGGACTAAAATTGCTGCTGATTCAGGGTTTGGAGGATTGTTTTCATGGTTATTTCCTGGCTGCTCTGCAAAAACAGCTCTTCCAGCCACTCTCTGGCATCACCCCGGGGATGGTTATTGTTTCTTGGAGACCATCCTGCACACTCCTTATGTGTTCTGTTTACAGGTGCATTTTTTTTTTATTGCCATTCTATTTTCAAACAAGCTGGAAATCTTTCTCTTCTTCATAAATTATTGCTGAAAGTTTGTATAGCACATCTTTTTAGGAACCACAAAATGTTTATGAGTAAAGGCACTGAGTGATGAAATCAGCATCTCTCAGGCGGGATGAAAATGTAAATTCCTGCGAGGGTAAACTGGCTGTTTGAAAAGCACAACACACTTACGTATTTTAGCATGCTTTTAGAAATTATATGTACTCATACCCGCCAGGAATGAGCTCCTAAATAAAGAAGTCAGTGAGCAAATTATCTGGAACAAATTCTAAGATCAAACCCACAGTCATTTGCTTAGCACATTGACAGTTTTTCTAGATGTATCTTAAATGATATTAAGAATCCTGAAAAATCTGTTTTAGTGGGTATTGGGTGCAGTTCCTTTATACTGGCATTTTGCTTGTAAAAATGTTCATGTTTAGTCAGTCAAATATGCATAATGAAACAGTATATGAAAAAGCAAGTAAACTGCATAAGACTGTGGGTAAGGTCTACATTCAGAAGGGTGGGCTAATATTTTTTAAAAATTGATAATAACAAGGAAATTCTAAGATAATGATCAAATTGAAAATATAGGACATAGGTACCATAATTATATTATTGTCTGCAAGCCAAAAGACAACTTGAAAATCCATGTCCTCTATTAGAAATGCAAAGTAACTAATATCTGTAACTAAAGTTTTGACAGTTCATTGCAACAATTCTCACTGTCTAAAAATATATGCTTAACTCTTGCTATGTTTAAATGTGTTAAAACTCCATATAAGCAAAACTAGAATCATTTTTGTGAATATGGATTGTGGTTGATATGTGTTCATCTATTAAAAATATAGTTCTGTCCTAACCGGTTTGGCTCAGTGGATAGAGCATTGGCCTGCGGACTAAAGGGTCCCAGGTTCGATTCCAATCAAGGGCAAATTCCTTGGTTGTGGGCACATCCCAGTAGGGAGTGTGTTAGCCAGTGTGGCTCCGTGCTTGAGTGCCGACCAAGGAACCAAGAAAGGCCATTTGATGCAGGGTCAGGGCACATGCCTGGGTTGTAGGCTTTGGCCCCCCAGAGGGGGTATTGCAAGAGGCAGCCAACTGATGTTTCTCTCTCATCAATGTTTCAATTTCTCTACCCCTTTCCCTTCCTCTCTCTCTAAAAATCAGTAAAAGACCCTTCCTCTCTCTCTAAAAATCAGTAAAAGAGTATATATATATTTCTATCTTTTACTTTATACAACTTGGGTGAATCCCAAATTATTTTAATACTAGAGGCCCGGTACACAAAATTCGTGCATGGGGGAACGGGGGCGAGTCCCTCAGCCTGGCCTACAATGACACCAGCATCCCCTGCTCTGGCCTGAGGCTTCTCAACCTCCTGCTGCATGGCCAGGGCCCCTCCCCTCCCTCTACACAGACTCTGGGCTCGAGTCACCAGGGGCGAGGCAAACCCAGTGTCCCAAGCCTTGGGGACACTGGGCTCGCGTTGCTGGGGCAATGCTGCCAGCTTCCCTCCCCAGCCACTATGGGCGCCATCATCTTTGTCACAGAATGAGTTAATTTGCCTATTACTCTTTTATTAGATAGTATATCAACTTGTTATTCAATTTAAACATGTATTTATTGAAAGCCTACAATATGACAGCAGTGAATAAAAAAGACTCACTAGCGTCCTCCCTCCCTGGAGCAAGTCCATGCCCTACTTTTTTTCCTGTAGCTTACTCACTCCCAAGCTCTAAGGGTCCTTCATTTCCTTCTACAACTTGTTTCCTAAGCCCATTTCCTTTAGGAATTACTTTTCTACCTCTATGATTTAACAAATAAATGTTCTCTTACAAAAAAAAGACTCTCTAGGTCCTTGCTCTCCAAGAATTTACATTTTTGTGGATAAGATAGGCAAGAGAACGAAAATATAGAGAGATCATTAAAGTTGCAATAGAAGATAAAGTGATGAAGCAAAGATGGGAAAGACTTGGGTATTGTTAAAACAAACAACCAGAACAAACAAACAAACAAAATCTCTGCTCCACCTGCATTGCTCAGTGGTTGAGCATCAACCTGTGAACCAGGAGATCATGGTTCAATTCCTGGTCAGGGCCCATGCCCAGGTTGCAGGTTCCATCCCCAGTGTGAGGTGTGCAGGAGGCAGCCAATCATGATTCTCTCTCATTGCTGATGTTTCTATCTCTCTCTCCCTTCCTCTCTGAAATTAATAAAAACATATTTTAAAAAATATCGTCAAGAGCAGTAAGTAATATGAACTCGCAGTTACTTCCTTGATATGTTCTTTATTGCCTTATGAGTTAAAATTCCAGAAATGTGAGCAGAACAAGGTTTTTAAAAAAGTATTACTTATTTGCATGAGTAATGAAAGGGATATTTGGGAAATCATGTCCTGAAAATAGTTCCCCAAACATGTTATCTTCAAGGCAGTTTTAATTCTGGTATAGTTTACCATCAACTGTGCAATTCAGATTGAAATTAAACATTAAAAAATTTAAAATTTATGTTCAATGGGCCAGTGACCACAGCTGCAGCACAGAGCTCTGCTAGAAAGGCTGATGAAACATATGATGTTTTATAATTAGACTGAGGCTGTAACATGCTGATTGCAATCAAGTGCAATATGGTGGAGGAAGCAGTGACTTTTATGTTTATTAAATCCTTTATCATATACTTTGACATACATGTGAACCTTCCCAAGATCAGAAAGTCTGCCTGTTTAAGGATTGCAGAGAGCTTCACATTGTGCAGCATGCTGTACTCCACGTGGCCACAGGCTTAAGCTGTTCCTAGTCATAGAAAACATTTTGTATCTGTATATTTAACGTACATAATAATGACCTTTTAAAAGTCAGAGACTATTTATTAATCCAATATTCATTTTCATAACTTTATATCTGAACAGTAAAAAACAATGATATTCTTAGAACTATAGGAAAATATCCCTCTTTCTAGTTTTTCGGAGGAATAAATTTGGGAGGTGTGTCACTAGAAATCATAAAATAAAATGGTTTGTTTCCATTTGTACTGATTTTTTCAGCTTGTCAATGAAGTTCTATTTCTAACAGCTTTGTTTATTTTGTCCTTATTTCAGGTGTGTGTGCGTGTGTGTGTGTGGGTGTGTGTGTTCGTGCGCATTCATGTCCTTAGTCCTAACAATCATTGTTTATTCTCAACTATGAGAAGTGTTAAATAGCAAATTATTACTTCCTTACTATCAACTTCCTGTCCACATGCCTCAACTCACACATTCTATCTTCACTTGGATTCATTTTAAGTCATTTTTTTCATTCTACATTTATTTCTTCAAAATCAACTGAATTCTAATTAGCTCTAGGATTAAATTCTGTCAGCCTCTTTTGTTATCTCTTTATACTGGAACATATCTTTTCTTAGGTTAGCAATATTTTTAACTGACAATGAGCTTAAAATATTGATGTTATATGGAAGGTTTTTATAATAAACTTTACCATCTTGGGCTATTTGAGGGAATAAAGAAAACCACACTCCACAGTGGGCTATATCACTAAATATACAGTTCACTACTATTTTGTGGTCTATGTGTTTATATATATATATACATATACATATATGTATGTTACAAATATGTGTATATATATATATGTAATTATATTTCATACATATATATGTTACAATTATTCTCATTTAGTTACCTAGGTATTTATTTTACTTACATTTACTTGTTTTAAACTATTACTAATAATATATGTTGAGCTTAAAATTATCAACGCTATTAAAAGAAAGTATGAATCAAGGCAAGCTTTTCACTGAAGTTGAACTAATATCATCTGACAAGTGATGGATTGGGCACCCAGAATGTATATCATGTTGTTCTGTAAATGTTATTTTTTGTATTTTGACTGCTTTCCTTACTAAATTGAGAGATACTTGAAAGAAACAGATTGTGTATATGTTATTTCTATTTCCCAGCAGCTAATACAGTGCTGGCTTCAAATTGATGGGAAAATCTGAGAACCTGAATGTGCTTTTGCTGACATTTGAAGAGTTACTACCCAGACACGTTGAAAATCCATTTGTACTCTCTCTGTTATTTCTGGCCATGCCCTGCCTCAGCAAGAAGGCGTCAAATGATGCTCTCTAGGACCATTGTCCTTTGGTTCCCTAAAGCTAATTTCCTTACACAGGGGCAAAGATGAACCAAACTAAAGTTATGAATAAGTTTGTAATAAATGGTACATAATTGATACAAGAGCCAGAAGCACTTTAATTCTGCACCTTTATCCTTCCATAGCTATAAAAGGAGGCCATTAGACCTCTTTCATACTTTTGTACAGACACAGAATAGTTAAGTGACTTTTCCATGTAGTCCTTTCTACTAATGCCTATATGGCATTAATACCTTAGAATCCAACTTTAAAATTTGGGTAAAAATTACAAATAATAAAAATACTGTTTAAGCAATATTGACAAGGACTTGATAAACATCTAGTATGTTTTATAAAATATGCACGCTAACATAAAATTCAATAGAAAAGGCCAGTATTAGCATAATAAAGAAATGCAATGCTTCTGAATAATTGACCCAGTGATCCTACTTCTAGGAATATATCCTAAGAAACCCGAAATACCAATCAGAAAGGATGTATGCAACCCTGTCATCATAGCAGCACAATTTACCATAGTTAAGATTTGGAAGCAGCATCAAAGGTAGGGGAGGGCGGGGGTATGGGGGAGAGATCAAGCAAAGGACTTGTATGCATAGAAGCCTAACCAACAGACACAGACACCAGGTGGGTGAGGGCATTAGCGGGGGGTGGGGGGGGCAATGGGAGGATAAGGACACATATGTAATACCTTAATCAATAAAGAAAAAAATAAAGAAAAAGAATAAACAACAAAATGACTTTAAAAATTGAGTCTTGGAAATGGCTTTTGAAAAATGGATGTAAACATATCTGTGGAGAGAACAGGGTATTGCTTCTCATGAGGTAAAAAAAAAACAATTCTAAAGGAACAGAACTGTACCCTATGAAGGAATATACTTAATGAAAATTTCTAATTTGCCTGTAAGGTCTGATATGCCCTTCCCGAGCATGTTAGAAGAGAGCAGTGTTACAGATTGCTCAAATTTCAGTTTATACCCTTGTCAATTTCACATGTAAACAATTACATCGTAGAAAAGAGAGCATTTAATCCCTAGATTGTGATTATCTAAATTATACAAAGATAACACTGCTAGGTTGCAGTATTTTGCCCCCTTAGCTGAGACATATCATTCCATCTCTCCTCTGACTGGCTTAAGCTTCACTTTTTCAACAATTCTGTTAGAATTCTGGAATCCCATAGATACCACGGTTTAAATAATTTTAAGAGATTTACATTTTAGTGATAAAAGCATTTGTTTGAAGTTTTAATTTTTCTATCAATCAATAAAAATGTTAACTATTTCAAACATCCTTCCTCTTTAAAGGCTAGACAATTTAAAGTCTTCCAGGACACCAGCAGTGAGCAATCATGAAACTGCAATTACCGCGGCCTGAAGATACTACATGACCGAGCCCCAGTGTGACTTTCCCAATTCATTATGTGCCCTTCTCTCCCTGCCCACGAAGTTATAGTCGCACAGGCCTTTTCAGTTCCCGGAACACAACAGGCTGGTTCTCTGTAAATGACATTTAATGTTTCTGTTTAGTCTGTCTATAATGTTTTCTGTCTAACATATTATTGATACTATTTATTATTTATAGGATCACTTTAGTAGTGAAAGCCCAATTTCTAAAATGTTCTTATAAAAAATGAAGGCAACGTAGAAATTAAGTTTAAAATAACACAGTAACTAGGAAGAACGATATTAGATAATTTAACATATGGAAAATTAAAAGTTAATTAATATAGTTGGAATACTAAACTTGGCTAAAAGACAAAAGGAAAATTATTAAAAGCATTATATTAACAATCCTTGATAAAGTAAAAAAGTAAACTAATACATAACACACAAAATATCAAGGATGATAAAGGCACTTAGAGACTGATCTGAACATTCCTGTGGGCCTATGTAAATCACAATAATCTGCAGAGTAGACCATTAGCCATCATTTTATAAATCCAATATAAAGAGAACTGAATTGGGAAGCCAAAACTTTTTCAACCAATCATAATTCAGTTCATTTGGGAGGCTCCAGAATGGTCTGTGCTGCTAAAGCAGATATTTTCAAATGTTTTTAGAACCTATTTCATCAACATAATATTGCAAAATATGTAATCATCGTTATCAGGACTATGCAGCAGCTCACATGCTCGCGGCAACACCCCCAACTCACTGCAGGTTGGCTTTTTCCCAGGGGCCAAGGCTCTTCGTAATCACTGCTCTGTACAGACTGCAGCTGGCTTACTATTTGGTAGGAGCCTAAAGAAAAACGGTTCAAAGCTGCACAATCATTGGGCTTCCTGTTCTATGACCTAGTGATTTCAAAAAGCAGATTCTTTCATAACTTGCACCTGGCTCCTTGCTCTTGCAATGGCAAAAACTTATCATCAATCTGAACAAGGAATAGATTCTCATCCAACTCAGGGGGAAAAAATCGGAGAGCTCAAACATCTAACCCCACTGATATTCCTTTGTGTTTTCCTACCTACCCTTCATGTTTGCGGGTTTGTTAGCTTTACAAATGTTTTGCCAACATGGAAAATGTATTCCTTGCATTCGGTAGATCCTCTCTCGTTTGATGGGTTACATTTTATTCTTCTGATTTCTTCCCTAAATATAGGTCATGGTATGGCTCAGGCAAAATCTCTGCAGGGGAACTTTCAAGCACTTTTTCTCTTGGCTGTTAAGAGTGAGAAACTATTACTACATTTCAGCCATATACAATTTTGTGAGATCAAGTTTATAGTCAATATCACTGGTTATATAATTAAACAAAATGTCCTCCGAAATTATTTGGAGTGTAATGTGTACTACATAAGTGCAAAATGGAATTTTAAATTACCAATTTTCTTCTCCAAAAGTAAAAATCATTTTTACAAAATCATGAAGAAGAATATATAATTGTAACCAAAGGTCTTTTAAGGTGATATAAGAGGTAATTATTACTGATATGTATCAACAATACAAAATAATAACATTCAATACTACCATATAAATTGTTACTTCCATGTTTAATTCTCTGGGCTTCTAAACCTCTAGTTCCAAGCTCCCTGTTAATAAGAGATCTAAATGAAGCAAATGAAGACTTCTGCTAACATAGTAAAATTACATGTCCATCAAGTAGATTGGAGTGTGATTTAGACAACTCTAGAAAGAAAACAAGTCCATGGTTAATGAGAAAAGTTGGAATAAAACAGACTTAATTTTTCAAAAACTGATTATTTACATTTGGGGTTTTTTTGTTTCATATACTGAATACTGTGGTTTGACCCTACTTCTTTTCATAATTGCTATTTTAGTATTTAATTCAGTGAAAATGACTAAAGCTATTATGAAAATTATTTTAATCATTCCACAATCATTAACCTTATACCATCTATGTATAAAGAACATACATAATATTATTCAAGTAATTCATATGACCATAAGTCCCTCCAAAATCATAAAATAACAATATACAAAACAAAATTAAATTAGCCATTTCAATATTCAAACAGATGTATTACTAAAAAATGATGTAGTGATGCTAGAAATATGACATTTTAAAACAAACACATTTTCATATTTCTCTGATCTTTAGACCACTTTCAAGGTCATGGAGAAAAACAAATATTGGATTATGAATTTGTGGATGGAGAGATCACTGAGACTATAAAGATTGGATATAAAGATTTTGCATATATGAGAAAACTAATGTTCAGGAAAATTTAAAAAAAATGAATACAGGCACATAACCAAATAAAGCAAGAATGAAGAAAAATCACACACACATACATTTATTTTTTTAATGGAAGGAATATTTAATGTGATCTAGATTTAATCCAATTATACAAAGCTCCATATCCGATCTGAATAGTCAAATCTTTCCAAATTAACCAATTAAAAGTATATTGACTCTATTGCTTGCTTCAGCAATAGGTGTGAGATTTGTTTGAATTACAAAAGAAACAAGCTAAGCTATGAAACTTATCTCCTCTCACAGTGCTCAATGAAATATCCCTTAATGAAACTTCTGCATGGGTCTGGGTATATGTATTAGAAATTTAAATTATTTCCCAGTTAAAGACAAAGAATAGCTTGTGTGAACCCCTCGATGCATCTGAGGTTGCTTCATCATTTTAAAAATAGGAATTAGTATGACTTTTAAAATTTTTGAAGACACAAACTCTTATCACTTACAGTTAATGTAATTAAAGCTAGTGATCAGTATCTCTCTCCCACACACAAGCACACCCAGATTCAAATCATCACACTCTTCCCACACTCGCAGAACATGTGTTTAGATGTGTGTGAGAGACAATACAATAGGGAGTTTTTATTTTTAACTCACAGGTTTTATGCATGACAATTTTTAATGTTTTCTTTTACAAACAAAATTTTCACAATTTTAAAAGTATATATTTATTTTTAATTCTATATCATCACCTAAGAATGAAAATATTAAATTGCCTTGGTCATTTTCATTTGTCGATTTTCTATATATGTAGTTATTCCATTAACTCTTTATTTATTCTGACTTTTTTGTCAACTACTGCAAGCTGAGAGACACTCTTGCCTACCATACAGTTGGCTTCCTTACCTACAATTATAATTATTACCTCCCCATTCCTCATTATTCACATACTTTCAACACCGTTGTGCTGCCCCAAAAGCCGTGAAGAGATACACAGAGCTCTGTAGACTGATATTCAGGGCTGTTCAAGTCACACCCCAAAATATGATTCTAGTCTTAATAACAATGACTAAAACTGTTTTTTGTGTGCAATAAATATATGTACATGTGCCATTTATATAGTCTTCTTAATGATCCAATAGGGAATTCTTATTTCACATATAAAAACAGTAATGCCTACAAAAGTTAAGTTCATCTTACAAGGTCACAAGGAAAATGCCAGAATTAGAAATCAGGTTGTTTGACTCTAGTGACAATTCTGTTTTATTATTAAACTAGAGGCCCGGTGCATGAAGTTCATGCATGGGACTGGGGGGTCCCTCAGCCTGGCCTGCACCTTCTCCAATCCAGGACTCCTCAGGGGATGTCCGACTGCCAGGTTAGGCCCGATCCCACAAGGCAGTTGGACATCCCTCTCACAATCGGGACTGTTGGCTCCTAACCACTCACCTGCCTGATTGTCCCTAACCACCTCTCCCTGCTGGCCTGATCATCCCCTAACCACCTCTGCCTGCCAGCCTGATTGCCCCCCTAACTGCTCCCCTGCCAGCCTGATCACTCCCTAACTGACCTCCCCTGACACCTGATCACTCCTAACTGCCCTCCCCTGCCAGACTCATCACCCCTAACCACCTCTGCTTTGGCCCCCACTACCATGGCTTTGTCAGGAAGGACGTATGGAAGATGTCTATTCTAATTAGCAGATTACCTTTTTATTAGTATAGATTAGAGGCGCAGTGCACAACATTTGTTCGGGGCGAGGGGGTTCCCTCAACCTAGCCTGCACCTTCTCCAATCCGGGACCCCTTGGGGGATGTCCAACTGCTGGTTTAGGCCCGATCCAGTCAGACATCCCTCTCGCAATCTGGGACTGCTGGCTCCTAACCTTTTGCCTGCCTGCCTGCCTGATTGCCCCTAACCAATATGCCTATTGGCCTGACGCCCCTAACTGCTCCCCTGCTGGACTCATTGCCCCAAATCGCCTCTGCTTTGCCCCACACCCGGGACCCAGGATTCCCTTCTCTGGCCAGTTGCAGGCACCTGGGACTCAGGCTTCCCTCCCTCTGGCTGGCCGCAGGCACCCAGGACCCGGGACAGCTTCGCCCAGGTCGGCCGCACTACAGGGGACTGTGGATGGGCAGCTTTGTCTGGGCCACAGCCACAGGCACCCAGGACCACGAGGCAGGCAGCTTGTCCCTCTCTGGGACCACAGCCCCAGCCATTGTCTCTCAGGACCACGGGGCATGTGGCTTGTCTTTCTCCCAGGCTGCAGGCCACCCCTATCTGTCCTCCCCTGCCAGCCTGATCACCTCCTAACTACCCTCCCCTGACAGCCTGATCACCCCTACCTGTCCTCCCCTGACAGCCTGATTGCCCTTGGCCCCCGCCACCATGGCTTTGTCTGGAAGGATGTCCTAAAGATGTCTGGTCTAATTAGCATATTACCCTTTTATTCGTATAGATTACCTACTTGAGCAGGCCAGTAGATTCACTCTCCTAAAAAAGACATTTTTAGACAACATTTTCATACTTTCTCCTACACTGCTCCTAAAATATCATCTCTTATTCACTAATTGTGTAAACCCTTCATTATTCTTTGCCAACTGTGGTTTGCTCTCCTTTTTCTGAACCTCTTTGGTAGGTACTGTGCTTATCAGGCTGAGCTGTGACCTACCAAGAATGGTAAAAAAGATGAATACAATATTTAGATGTCTAATTATATTCAATTATCTTTCATCCTGTTTGTTTTTAAGATAAGCACGATTAGTCCAATTCTATAAGGATATGCTATGTAAAACTAAATCTGTACGGCCCCCTAACTACCCTCCCCGGGTGGCCTGATTGCCCTTAACTGCCCTCCCCTGCCAGCCTGATCACCCCTATCTGTCCTCCCCTGCCAGCCTGATCACCTCCTAACTACCCTCCCCTGACAGCCTGATCACCCCTACCTGTCCTCCCCTGACAGCCTGATTGCCCTTGGCCCCCGCCACCATGGCTTTGTCTGGAAGGAAGTCGGACATCCAGAAGATGGCCGGTCGACTCAGTCTAATTAGCATATTAATGTGTCATTTATATAGTCTTCTTAAAGATCCAATAGGGAATTCTTATTTCACATATAAAAACAGTAATGCCTACAAAAGTTAAGTTCATCTTACAAGGTCACAAGGAAAATGCCAGAATTAGAAATCAGGTTGTTTGACTCTAGTGACAATTCTGTTTTATTATTAAACTAGAGGTTTGCTCTCCTTTTTCTGAACCTCTTTGGTAGGTACTGTGCTCATCAGGCTGAGCTGTGACCTACCAAGAATGGTAAAAAAGATGAATACAATATTTAGATGTCTAATTATATTCAATTATCTTTCATCCTGTTTGTTTTTAAGATAAGCACGATTAGTCCAATTCTATAAGGATATGCTATGTAAAACTAAATCTGTACTGGGGAGGTATGATTCAATGTGTAAGTATTCAGTGCACTTGACCAAAAAGTTTGCAGATCACTGACCAAGATCACTAAAGAATTTTCTTACATATTGACCTTTACTTCATTTTTACTGTTTTGTGATATGTTACTTAGCCGTGCAAATGATTTATTCTTTGAAGACAGAAAACATGTTTTAAATTTTTCGATTACTGTATCATTGGAATGACCCCACTGTCAGAGAAAGCCTTGATATTTACAGAATCTATGCCAGAAAGCATTTACATACATAAAACAGTGCAATAATTGCAAGTCAAATGAAACACGAAAAGATGCTAGCTATAAATTAGTGGGAATTTGCTGACTTCAATTAGTGGAAGATTGATTATTGATTTGATTTCAGGTTAAGAGCAAAGGTTGTATGGCAGCAGGTCCTTTTATAGCTTCTGCATGTGCTGCCAGTGTCTTGAGGATGAATCTAGTCCCATATTTTGGGATGGAGACTGCTGACTTTAAGAAACCTCTTTGTTTTGCACAGTTAATGTATTTGGTTTCAAGAATACATAATAGCCTAGAAAAATTTGTGAATTAATCGTAAGATTGAGTAGCTGAAATTATAAGTGCTTGCCCTTACCCTATACAAATCAGGCTGGAGTAGGTGTGATGTTTTTATATTCGCTGACCATCCACGGTATTTTAAACAAAAACTTAAGGGAGTGTACCATAGATATTTGTATACCTGCTTTTTTACTTTCCACTAGACAGTAGAACATTTGGCATCTGGCGATGCTTTAAAGCCATATTCTTCACTCAATGTAGCTATTCAATAAGCATGTTGAAATGAATGGACAATGAGTAATATATTACTCCAAATCTCAACAATCTAATTTTCTATATAAATAAAACAACTTGATATATCAATTAGTTTTATACTAATATACATATAGCCACTTCTGAATACTCTCATTATAAATAACCTCACTATCCTACACCAATTATCAAGTTAGCTACATACTTACAGGGAAAAAACTGGAATCCAGACTGATTTATATATTGGTGTATTACTGTGCTAAACTAATAATTTAGTGTATGGCCCAGAATTGCTGAAGATTTCAGCAAATATGCACATTAATGTTTTTTCTGCTATTTTCTGCTTAGTTCATTAGTCATTGAAAATGCATTTCTCAAGTAAGTTATTCATTTGTAATTTTTAGTGGGAAATCATCTAAGTAGCTTCTATTGTGCTACACAAAATTAAATGAATTACAGTATACACTAAGTTCATATATATATATTCTTAATATGCTATATATCCATTAAAAAGGCAAGGCCATATTTTCTATATTTTTATGCTGCTGAATGGTTTTTGAAACAAAATTAAGAATTAAAAGGATATTTGAAGGATCAGAAGACAATATCACATGAGTGGCAGATTTGTAAGAGTGGGCTTTTTTTTTTACATGGCAAGTAGGTACAACTTTTGTAGAGGTTCAGCTGTTTTAACAGCGGCATTCATAACACTGAAAGGTTTAAATAAGATCACTGAAGCATATGGCTTATATTTAGTAAACCACATATCTCTTTGGCTTTGTTTATAAGATAATTCAACAGCAAATAATCATAGATATTTTAGCAAGTGATATGGGAGAAAGGAAAAACACGTCTACAAGCACACACACACACACACACAATATGGGAGAACGGAAAAACACGTCTGTAAGCACACACACACACACACACACACGCACACTACAAATTGGATGTCTCTGAAATTACCCAAAAAACAAAAGCCTACTGGGGGGAAATGACAAAGAGTCTAAATTAATAATAATAAAGTTTAAAGTAGTTTAGATCACAAAGTTTAACTGCTGTTGAAAGAGATGTTTGTTTGGTGGTAGAAAAAATGCTTTTTAAACACTTTGGAAATTAAATACGAATATGTTCAAAAAATGTGAAAAGTAAAGATATTGAATTGGTTGTTTTTAAAACTATATCACATCACTGATATAAGAACAATTCAATCACGGTGAAGAAAATGAGATAGCATTTAGTGATGCACAAATGATCAAGGATAAAGCAAGGTCCGGATATTTCAAATTTTCTAACTTAATAAAGAAATTCCTTGTATTTTTCTGTAACCAGATGGACAAGTTAATCTTAAATGCATTAGGATCAAAATAAAGTATCTGTACCAAGCACCGTTTGCTTTCCCTTCTCTACCTACTTCAAAGGAAATGTTAAGTGTTCAATTAATACTGTCAAAAAATAAAGTATAGCCCTAGCCGGGTGCTCAGTGGTTAGAGTGTGGGCCCAAGGTCTGAAGGGCCGCAGGTTCCATTCTTGGTTGCAGGCTGGTTCCCCAACCCAAGTTGTGGTTTTCCTTTCTCCCATATTACTTGCTGAAATATATATGATGATTTACTGTTGAATTGTCTTATAAACAAAGCCAAAGAGATAGATATGTTGGTTTACCAGATATAAGCCATTGGCTAAAGGGAGCCAATCGATGTGTTTCTCTCACATTAATGTTTCTGTCTCTACCCTTCCCTTCCAGATTAAAAAAAAAAAATATTTCATAAGAGGCTTACTTTGCAAAAAAAAAAAAAACTATCTCACTGATTCTTTGCCATGAGTACCTAATAATGAATTAATTAAGAAATAAATAAAATATTTCATAAGAGGCTTACTTTGCAAAACAAAACTATCTCACTGATTCTTTGCCATGAGTACCTAACTACCTAACAGTACCTAACTACCTAACAGTACCTAACTACCAATCACAACACCTGCCGTTGACATTACATGGTTGCTCTGGATTACAGTAAACATAAATGCAAGCTTCTGGTGTGCACAATGAATGGTAGCAGTCATTGCTCTTCAGATGCATAAAAAATGTCCCGTGCAAGTAAGGTGGATACAAAGTGCTCTTTTCTTTTATTCCAGCTTGATTGAGATTTAATTGACATATATTATGTATGTTTAAAATACAAATGGTTGACTTTATACATTTATATATTGGCTTTTTTAGATTCCACATATAAGGGATACCATAAATTATCTCTCTTCATGAAAATTATATTAAATGTATATTGGATTACACAATGTTTAATCGGACTTTCATATTTTCCATTTTTGTTTTAATCTGACCAACCTTCAATTTAAGTAATGTCCTCAGATTTATTTTCTAATTTACTAATTCTCTTTTCAGCAAGTTCTTAATTGCTGTCCAACAACCTGGTGGTTTTAATTTTTAATAACATTATTTTATGTTTTATTTTTTAATTAATTCATCCTCTGATTTAAGTGATGATATATGATTTCATTTGTTAATAAGTCTATGTTTTACATATTTATTTTATAGTCTATAAAATATAATTACATTACTTAAAAGAAGATTCCTTTATTTTACATCGTTTCTGTTGATTTTATTTTATGCTGAACAATTTTCTCATGTGATATTATTATATTGAGTTCATCATTAAAATGACTTCACTTATAAGAATACATTTGATGCTACTGAGGATATTTCTCTCCTATTTTTGTTTGTTTGTTTATTTGTTTTCTGTTACTCTCTCTAAGGACTAACTTTTACTTCATGTTTCAGGATGGTAGGTTGTTTGGATCTTTTTTTAGTTGAGATAATTGGATCTTTTTCTGCTTTAAATGTGAACTCCAGTCCTATGTAGAGTGCAGACCTTTGGTTACATATACTCAATGACAAGGACTTTTTTTTCTGTTTCTCTCATAAGAGTCCAAAAAGCAAACAAGGAAAAACCTTCTCTGTTCATTTCACTTTACTAATAAAGTATTATGTTTTCCTCATCCACCTTTTCACTGAAAGTGTAGCCTATCAAGGATGTCAAATAAATGTTGATGCCACATTTCAAGCTTCATTTAAATTAAGAAACTCTAAGGCTTACCTTTGTAACCCATGACTGGAACTCTACAAACCACTTCCTTCCTTTGTCAGCTGACTTTTTTTTTTAGGCACTAGGAGGGGAAGCTAGAGGGATACTGGTAGTTTAGAGGAGGAAGTGTCTGCTCTCTCCTACTGTTCTTGATTTTCCATCTTGTTCTTTTTTCTGTATCCTGTTCCTTGTAACAAATGCCTCTCTGCCCTATAAGAAGCAATTTGCAATTTTGTCAGCTTTGTGGTGTCTGCTAATTAACACCTGCATGAGTGAGTAAGCTTTCTCTTTGAGAGATGTGAGTCCCAGTGCCCAGGCTCTCCCTCTGAGAGAGGAGGCAATCGCACCAGCTTTTTCAGATCTCAGCATCCTAGCTTTCCCATAGCCCTCTGTCAGGCTTCTGAGTTGTAATCATTTCAACCTCTCGCCTTCGTTCTACCACCACTAGGGATGATAGCTGCTCTCTGCAGTTTCTACCTTCATGATATCTTAATATTCCCTTTTTTCAATTATTTCATGACTAGTTAACATTTTAACAATGTTAATATTTTTGTTCAAATAACTGGGCCGCTTGATCAAACTTTAGCTGCTAAACTCTTTAAAGAGAAGGATCCATCAATATAGATGGGTCAAGGAGAAGGACATTTTTTGGACCAAATGTTATGATAATTTTATTTCAGTCACCATTTCATTTCTTTGAAACCTTTGATGCTATTCTTTTCCTCCCAAGAGCTGACACAGTAAGACAGGCCTGAGGCAATTCCACACAGGCAAATCATTTCCTCTAGGAACATTCCGATTGAACTGAAGGTCAGACTACTGAAGGCTTACAGAGAACCCTGGAATTTCTCCCGTTACCTTGGCTTTCTTTGTCTAAAACCTTTCATGATAAGCAGAGTACTAAAATACAGAGAGCTAAAGTGCAATATGAGCTGATGAGAAAAGGAGCTGAAATGTTCATTGGCCCATAGTGGAACAGACAACATAGGCCTGCCTATGGCTGGAGGAAAGGAGTCTTCCACTTAGCCAGGCTAATTTTACCAGATTGCTATTTGCTCCTGTTTGGGCAAAGACTCCCAGCAAGAAAGAAAACCCAATCCCCTTTGTTTAGGGATCCTAAAAGGATCTGCCAAGGAAGGTTTTGGGATTCTGTGCCCTGTTTATCAATTTCTCTCTCCTAGAAACTCAATTCACATTTTATTACCTTGTTAATGCCTCTGTTTTAGGCTGACTATTGGCTTTCAAAGATGTGCATGTACTAGTCTCCAGAATATGTTTCATTCCATGGTAAAAAGGACTTAACAGATATGACCAAGTTGAAGACCTTGTGATGGGGGAATTATCCTGCATTATCCAGGTGGGCCCTAAGTATTTACAAAGGATCCTTGTAAAAGAAAGGCAGATGGACACAGAAGGATAAAAAGTGATATGATGTGGGGCTGTACTTCAAGGAAAGAGCATCGCCTCTTGAACTGGCAGAAGCAAGGAACATATTCTCTCCCAGAGCCTCCAGAAGGAAGTAGTACTGCTAACACCTTGCTTGTCAGATTTCTAACCTCCAGAACTGTAAGCAGCAAATGTGTGTTGTGCGAAGCTACTAAATGCGGTAATTTGTATTCTATTTCATGGGCACACCTTTCTGCTTTTTGTGTCAAAATTAAACTATTTTAATTTTTGCATTTTTAATAAATCAATAACTCTCTTAGAATGCTCTCATCACTTGGCACATACTCCAATTGTATTTTCACTGAAGGGGAGAATGATGGTGATGCTACTTTTCAGATTCTAGATATATATTTCCATGTCATGTTTGTCTTAGTGTTGACTTTGTACGATAACAATCAATTACTACCCCTAGCCTTTTTTTTCAGACATGAACTGTAGTTTTACCAAGTTTCCTTAAGTTGTGCGTTTAAAAAAATATATTGCAGGACAATTTGCTCTTTTGTACTAAATTATCTTTTTTTAAATATTATTTGATCCTTTGAAAACCTAATATTGATGTAGGTGTCTGATGCTTTAGCTATTCATCTAAACCATGTCTCACCAAAAGTTTAAGTGAATATACTTTTTAACATGATAGTAAAATTATGAAACAGAGCACACAAGATCCAAGATGGCCAGTTAGGAAGCATTATAGTTTAGTGTTTATATTGGCTCGGTAGATATTGACTCATTGAAAAGAGTCTTTTTCAATCAACCAAAGAACTCGCATGTATACTAGTATATGCATAAACAATGGACACAGTCAGTAGGGTGGTGAAGGCCTGGGGTGGGGGTGGGGGCAGGCTAGAAGAGATCAATGGGAGGAAAAAGTGGACATATATAATACTTTCAACAGTAAAGATTTTTTTTAGAAAAAGACGCTCTTTCAATTGTTTTTCAATAAATTAAGGCTAACTGTCATATGATTCATATATTTTATTATATTATATCTCTAAGAGTTAAAAACTTAGAGCTTTAGCTGAAATCCTGTATATATATATATATTTGTCATCGCTTTGATCTGCCATTCAACAAAATCTTCCACACAAAGAAAATGAAATGAATTGGGCATGAACATTCTTCATGAGACCTTCTTATTCCTCACTATCATTTCTTATTAGTCTTAAATCTAATTTTATTTAATAGCATATCTTTAAATATTTACTTCAAGCTTACTGTTCTCTGGTCTGTTTGCCTTTCCCACAATTTTGAAAGTGCCACATAAATTCCATGTTATCTCCCTTAGTACTTAAAGATTGATATTAGTGGTTCTGCTTTTACATTTCACAAAATGTTTTCGAGTCATGAAATAGAAATAATACATACCTGAAACTCCTTTTTATAGAATAATTAGTTTCTTTCTATCTGCTCATCCAACCAGTACTTAGGACTCTTAACACATATTTGCACTGATAGTTTGAATTTAAGAAACTGGAAAATGAATTTTGTTTTCAATTTTGTACTATCTCATTGAATTCTGCTCTATGCACATTTATTTATTTATGTATATATTTATTATTTATTTATTTAGAAAGGAAGTGAGAGGGATAGAAGGTATAGATAGAAACATTAATGAGAGAGAAACATCAATTGGCTGCCTCCTGCACACCCCCTACTGGGAATCAAGCCCACAACCTGGTCATGTGTCCGGACCAGGAATCAAACAGGTGACTTTTTAGTTCATGGGTCAATGCTCAACCACTGAGCGACACCAGCTGGGCTCTATGTACCTTTAAATAAAAGCAATTCCTCAAAGTTCTTTTGATTACTTCTGGAGTTTTTCAGTCATGTCAGTTTTATACCTTCTTGATGCCTTCCTAAAAGGTTTTTATCAGAATGTTCAATCACCCTCTTTAGTACTATTATATTAAGAGCTATAATAGGAAGCTCCACTTAGAGAATTAGAATTTCCTTGGGAAGGTGGGGGCAGGAGGACTCTCTAACAAGGGCATGGGTATTGGATGTGAGACACCAATGATCCTGAGCTTAACAGAAATTTTCTATGTAACATAAGGTAGTAACTTTGTGTTAATTCTCAAAAAGAAGAAAAAACTAAGAGGTAATAGTAATAAAACTTATGAAATACCAATAATAGTTGAAAATGTATCATTTACTGTCCCACCCGATTAGCTGTCTAGCACATACATCTGCAATATATTAGTAAATTTATTAAATTAACAAATAGGCTGGTGAGGGTGATTATTTCGGGGAAGGGGGGCGGAGGGAAGAACTGGTGAGAATGAACCACATTGGTAAAAGAAGCATTTCTCAGTAAACTAGAAATCACAGCAATTTTGAGACAGTCCCTGGATTCTAATATGCCATAAAATTGTGTGGTCCAAACAAAGTTCATCCAAATCTCCAGCAGGCAAGTACCATCTAGTATCTAAGTTGTATACTGGTTATATATTTAAAAGAATCATATATTTACACATGGAAGTAGTTATGCCCATTATTTCTTTAAAAACTGTAGAGAATTATCTAACCATTAAGTATTTGTCTTCTTTTTAAAAATCAAATGCTACTAATCCTAGTTAAATTATTCACCTCTGGGTTTTCACAGTGATGAAATGTAACTATTTTTGACATCTTCTGATACCCCAAGGTTTTAGGTCCTTTGTGATTCCAATAACTGACACAATAATTAGGTGATAGAGTAGTTGCCATTTTATAGTTCAAACAAATACAAATGAAGTTAGCCACTTGACAGAAAGAAATACAGTCACATACTTAAATGTCAACGCACAGGGATTTGTTTACCGTAAGAAGCTTTGTGCTGGAGCATTTCACAAAGAGAGCACTCGAAAAGGGTCCTGTTGGTTTGGGGCATCTATGCCTCTGAAGTGAGCTTTAGATGTCAGTCCACTCCATGGAGAGTTTAGGCATAAATATGTAGACCATTATGTCTTTGCAAGTGGTTTCATATGGCAAACTGTTACAGCCTAACTTACAAAAATGTCTCTTTAATTTCTATTGAAATGTCTGCTTCAAACCTGCATTCACAGTGCTGGGTAAAATGTTAGATGTTTAATTAAAATAACAGATATTTCTGAATTCAGCTTCCCATGTCCATTTTAACATTTTATATAGTCATTGCATTGTCTGTATAAAAGAGGTCAAAGTGCAATGTCTGATTTTTAAGAACTGTTTTTCTCTAGCATTATATATTTTTTTCCTGATACAACATGTCTATACTTTACAAATTGCTCAGATGTTTCTTATTTCATACTAGAGGCCCATTGCAGGAAGATTGCTAATCCAAGGCCCTGATCCCCTGAGCAGCATCACGTGTTGCTGGCCCCGCCTCGCCGGGTCAGGGGTCCCGGGCCCAGGTCCCTCAGGCAGCATTGTGTGCTGCCGGCAAATTAGCCGCCATCTTTGTTGCATATTGCACTGATTAGCTAATGGGAGGCGTAGCGAAGTTACAGTCGATTACCATATTTGTCTATTATTAGATAGGATGTGAATTTCTCTTGAGTGTATATGCTTTGTGCTACTAAGGAACACAAGTAAATAAGATAAATACCACTTGCAGATGGCTTTACCAAGATAAAAATGCCCTTTGGATGTTTGGAAACCATGCAGTTTAAGAGAGGACATTATCCAAGAAATGTCACATCAAGCAACAGAAGTAAGTTCCAGAAAAATTTTAGGTAACATATTGAATATGATTAAATAAAATATTTCATATATAATGCTTCATCATACATTCATTAAGTGAGAAAAATCAGACCAGAATGTAATACTGGTGAAAAAAACATGCTTTCCAAATCTAAAATATTGCTTAGATGAACTGCATAGCAGATCCCACTCATACTCAAGTAAAGCAAAAGTCTTAAAAATATGAAGACCTTTGAAAAATCACTCGCATACATATTACAGGTGAAACATGAATCAAAATAAAGAATTCCAGAATATATGTAAGTAATGGAATCAAAGATAGACAGTAGCAGAAACCCCCCAGATTATCCTACAGTAGTTTTTAAAATGCCAATTCAAAATGATCACCATTAAAATAAAATCTCAAAATTTATAGTGAAAATTTTAGTGATTTAAATCTAAAATCTCAAATTATAATTATAGTAAAACTTATAGCAAGATAAGGGAAAAGTTCTACATTCTTCACTATTAGACAGAAAAATAAAAGTTTTCATTAAATAAATTCATACTTTTCCATTTTTAATAAAATTTCAAAATTAATTAAAGCTAATAATTACCTATCAAATTTTAAAAACAATATTTTTATATAAAATATATGTATTTTAATCATGAAGATTTTTTTGTTTTTGTTTTTTAAATATATTTAAACATCGATGCGAAAGAAGCATTGATCAGCTGCCTCCCGCACATCCCCTACTGGGGATATGCCTGCAACCCAGGTACATGCCCTTGACCGGAATTGAACCTGGGACCCTTCAGTCCGCAGGCCGACGCTCTATCCAGTGAGCCAAACCAGCTAGGGCTAATCATGAAGTTTTAACATGAAAATAGAAACTGCTTGCATCATTTCTACTTTTGGTATTATAAAATTTTAAGGCCATGCCAGTTGGCCTGCTTTGCTTTATTGCTAAAACGTGAATAAAAGTTCTTACATTTACATTTTTAGGAAGAGGGGCCTCAACACAATTTACTTTACTCAGGAATTCTCAACGTAATTTTCCTTTGAAATATCTTTGGCCACCAAATCCAGGGTCCTTTGAGTGAGCATCTAATGAAGCTGACAACTTCAAACTCCCAAATGGGATTTCCAATCACAATGAAGAACACATAGTCCATGGCCATATCCTGCCCTTAGTTTGATGATGTTATTACTCCTAGAAACATTTTAAATTTTTGCAACCTATTAAATGTCAAGACTAGAAAATAATTGATTGTTAGCCCCATTTCCTTTTCTCATGGGTGGGTTTGGCCCAGAAGGTTATTAGTTCCATCATAATGAACAGAGGTCCTGATGTTTTTATTTAAAAGTTATAAATGTCAATACATTCAGAGATTCGAATGAATCAGCCAAATTTGCAAGCTTTTATGGAAGGCAATAATTTCTGTAGGTCTGCAGCATTCAGTAAAAATAAGCATAACCCCTTTTAATCACGTTTGGTATTTAGGGAAGAAGTATTTGGTAATCTGGATCCAATTCCGAACAATAAAAGGGTTAAATTCAAAGCACTTTTTTGTAAATAATTGGCAGCGCTGGTAGAGTTGGATTGTTCCTGCAGCTCTCTAGGAAGATTTTTGGCAGAAAATACTTGTTGACTCATGTAGCACATCCTGAAATAGATGCACTATTTTCTTCAATTAAAAAAAAATGCTGGTGACTAACTAAATATTGTGAAAGTATTCTCATTGCTTTCTCCAAACAATTTTTTCCACATTTCATCCCATCTTCTTTGATGAATTCTGACACATCAGTTATAATGAGAGCTCTATTAATGACCTGTAATAACTTTCCAACTTTGTTTTATTCATTTTCCTCAAAAAGATCGACTATTCACAACATATTTCTTCAGTAGATGATTCAAAACAGAGGGGGAAAAATCTAACATTTTATTCTTAGCCTAGTACTGTCCAACACTGAATGAATCATACAACATAGCTTTTAAAAGGTTTATGTTATCAAAAGCCTGGCATTCCAGAAATAACCAAAGAAACAAAAAGGGGGCGGGGGGAACAAGAGAAACTGCCTGAAAGTCCTACATTTTAAGACAAACTATGCAACATTTTACCTTTTCAAAGCCTGGAACATCTAACAAATCCATGGTCAAATTTGAATTATAAGTGTGTCTTTTTCCTCCTCTTTATTTGTTCTATTGATTTTGGCTTTGGTTTGCTAATTGCTCCCAAACCCAGCAGCTCAGTGTTGTCCCCAGCTCAGTCAGCTGTGTCTCCAACTCAGGCTCCTGACACTTCCGTGATGCCAAATGCTTGGTCTTGTTAAAAGGTTTAGGAGTAACTCTCAACTGCTTCAGGTAGCTCCCGCTCTCAGTAAAACAGCTGCCATCATCCTTACTTAACCCGAAATGTTATAACCAGATATTTTTCAGAATCAAGATGGACAGTCAGAATAACTTCAAGAGTCACCACTCTTGGCCTAAGAAAACAGCTAAACATTTCTCCTTTTGTTTGAACTATTCTCATGTATAAAGTCTTATCAACTGGATTTTTAAAAATATATATTTTTTATTAATTTCAGAGAGGAAGAGGGAGAGAGAGATAGAAATATTAATGATGAGAGAGAATCATTGATTGGCTGCCTCCTGATGCCCCCTACTGGGGATTGAGCCCGCAACCCCAGCATGTGCTCCTGACTGGAATCAAACCCCTTGAGTCCACAGGTCAACGCTCTATCCACTGAGCCAAACCGGCTAGGGCTCTACTAGATTTTTAATATCTAGACTAAATTACTTTATAATTAATATTGTTGTTATCTGAAGATGCCATAAGAGAGTTAATGAACTTCTGTAGCTTTGAAAAACTGCTAATAAAAACCTATTGCTGTGTTTTTAATTATATTTGAATAAATTCTGTAAACATCCACTAGGATACATATTCCCCAAGGCCATTTAAAAAAAATAGAAACTCTTCTTTAAATATTTAGAAAACCACTGCATACAACACAGCCAAAATTGTCACAAAGAAGATAGTCCATTAATAGTTTTCAGAGTCAGGATTTTTTTTTTCAACTTCCAAAAGATATTTATGAAATGAATAAAATGAATGAGAACATTAAACATAGATCTTTGCAATTTTCATTAATGTCTGCATCCTGTCAAGCCAGGTCATTCATGAGACAGTTGACTAAGTTAACACATCCAAGAAACGCCACTTTGTGAGTTCTCAACCTATGCACAGTTGGCTACCCTGGGCCACCTGGAGGCATTTCCCCTTCCATAGTGCCAGCAGGCAACTGAGAACATTTATGACAACTTTCTATATATTCACCAATTATTATTGATAGTTACCAATTTTTTAGTGTAGGGCATACATTTATTTTCCTAAAGTTCAGTAGTATACTAGTATGTTCAGGATGTTTTCTACTTAAAAATTTTAAAAACACTTATTTTTAAAGCTATATGTACCCCTATGTTCAACGCAGCATTATTCACAATAGACAAGACATAGAAACAACTAACTGTCCTTCAATGGATGATTAGATAAAATATGTGGTACATATATACAATGGAATCCTACCCAGTCATAAAAAAGATGAAATATTGCCACTTGCAACATTTTGGGTGGATCTTGAAGAATCATGCTATGTGAAATAAATCAGCTTTTGCTACAAATCCTGTCCAACATTTGTTGCCATCATCATAACACAGTTCTGACTGTATTTTATGAGATCATCATTCCCCAAAAAGCACCTGTGAAGAACCAGTGCAGGCAACATTTATGAACTTAAAAACAGCCCGCTTTGAAGCTGAAAGGCACCATTGCAAGCGTTCAGCTCTTGCTATTTCTGGGTTCTCCCATTACACAGTTTGTATTCAGAAGCCCAGAGTGGCTCTTCAGTATGATCCTAACCCAGGTGGGAATGGGGGTATGAGCAAGGGAGAAGGGGCCAGATAGTAACTGTTAAAAGTTTTTACCTTTCTTATCAACCCCAAAATCAAAACCACAAGTCTCATTTCTGGTGGGTCAGATTCAAATCTCACTTTAAGCAGCTTTTCTTTAATGTTGGTCTGGATCACTACTCTGAGAAAAAAAAACAGAATTTAAGGTTTTATTTGCATGAATTAGTGACTGATCCAGTTTTGCATCCACTATGAATGCTTTAATGGAGGAGGGCTTTAGGGAAATTAGCTGACCCAATAAAAGTGCAAACAATAGGAAGGCAATACAAGAATGTTCTCAAAGAAATGAAGATATTTGGAATAAAAGGCATGTTTGTTTGAACCAGAACAGTCGCAGTTTTTCTTTCTGTTTGTTTATCGCTCTCTTCCTTAGGCAATGGGCTTTGTGAATGAATGGCGTTGAGTCTAATCACTGCAAGTTATATAAATGTCTAATCACTGCACTGTACACCTGAAACCGACATGATATTGCATATCAACTGTAATTAAAATATTTTAAAAATAGTGTAACTGTTACATGGTTCCCTCAGCCAATAAAAATATATATGCTTCAAGATAAAACAGGAAGAAAATACCATAAAATGGAAAGAGTTTTTAAAAAGAAAGAAAGAAAGAATGGCTTTGGTAAAGACTGTTTAATGACCTGTCACCTGAAAAGTCCAGTTTCATTGATGTTAACACTAGAGTTCACTGATATGATGAATTTGAAATTAAAACAAGAGTTGTATGTCTGTGCTAAGCAGAAACTCCTTATCAAAGCAGCGTCAGTAACATTTTGATACTGTGTGGAATGTCTTATTAGATAGCAAACACACTTTCTAGGGAAAAGAACTGATTAAAGGCAATAGATTATATTGCAGTATGTTGTGAAAAATTACAAAACAAAATGGTACGGGAGAAAAAGGAGTGATAGTTGTCAAAAGGTATGAACTTCACGGTATTGCATAAATAAGTCCCAGTGATGTAACATACAGCATGGTGACTATAGTTAACAATATTGTATTGCATACCTGAACGCTGCTAAGAGAGCATATCTTAAAAGTTCTCTTCACAAGAAAAACAATTTGTAACCCTTTGTGTTGATGGATGTTAACTAGACTTCACCAGCATCATTCTCCTGTCATGAATAATTAACTGCACAAGCCCTTCACAGTTCCAAGCAAACCTGCTGTTCCGTGTGCATCTCTGAGGGTTGTCCAGCTTCTATTTCTCATCCTCAAAGCCACCGTTTCATGCTCTGCTTTAAGATGCCAGAGCAGGGACTCTGCAAACCACATTTCTCCCTCGACAACTGACTTTCCCTCTAAACTCTCACAATGCCAGATGGAGACTAAAATACCAAGAACAAACAAACAATAAACAGTACTGCCTTTTCCTGTTTGCTTAATGTGTTTATCAGTGCTTCTCCAACAACTTTTTTCAATTGTAGTTTACATTCAATATTACTTTTGTATTAGTTTCAGGTGTGCAGTATAGTGGCTAGAGAATCATATACTTTATAAAGTGTCCCCTGATATTTCCCGTACCCAACTGGCACCATACATAGTCATTACAATATTATTGACTATATTCCCTATACTGTACTTTACACCACCATGACTATGCTGAACTTACAGCCCCATGACTATTTTTGTAACTACCAATCTGTACTTTTAATTCCTTCACCATTTTCACCCATCATCCCCAACCATCCTCCCTTCTGGAAACTATCAGTCTGTTCTATATATCTATGAGTCTGTTTTGTGTTTTGTTGGTTTGTTGAATAGCCAAGATGTAGAAGCAACCCAAGATCCCATCAATAGGTGAGTGGATAAAAAAACAACAACTGTGTGACATATATAAAATGGAATATTAGTCATTAAAAGAATGACTTCCTATCATTTGCAACATCATGGATAGACCTAGAGGGTATTTTTCTAAATGAAATATGCCAGAGAAAGGCAAACACCATATTATTTCACTTACACGTGGAATCTGAAGAATACTGTAAATGAACAAATAAAACAAAACAAAAAAATTGTCCTCCGTAGCAGCAGTTGCTTCCTGTTTGCACTTTTTCTGCCACCTGCAGAATCAGTTTCATTGCGCGCCTCAAAGACACCTTCACCAACCAGCTGGCCATCTCCTGAGTTCCAATGTCTGGGTCTAGCTCTCTGAAGCTGCTGCTCAGAGTTCCTGAGATAACTACCTGGGCATCCCTTGCTTCTCAGAGCCCCACGGCAGTAGCTGCTTTCTGTCATTACTCTCTCCTTCAAAACACATCCATCCCCGTGTTCCCTTTTTGCCTCTTTAATTTGGTAATACATGGTTGGTTTTCTTATTATTTTGTAAAAAATGAGAGCACATGGATATATTTTTAAGTGAACAAAGCTATACAAAATTTTTATCTCTCATGATTTTTCTGAAAAACAACAACAAAGGAAAACACAAGAAAAAAATAAACAACTATGGGATTTAAGAAATAGTGGAATTAATCCAGTAAAGCAATCAAACTATTTTATTGCATTATAAATGTACCTGGTGCATAATGCTTATAAAAATGATTTATAATAAAAATACCCTTGGCAATTTTTTTTCTGTCAACTGTTGGTACCAATATTTATAATCTTGAGGGGTATCATTAAATAAAGTGTGAAAAATAAGTACATATATACTAGTCCCCATTTTTTTTTTTACAATAATAGCATACCATATATCCTTTTTCTGTACCTTGCTTTCTTTCAGTTAGTAATGTGTGCCTCATGGAGCTGTCTCTCACTATATACATTTCTACCTCATTTTATAAAGATGCACAGCATTCTATTTGTACACGTGTCCTTCTTTATTTCACTTTTGAGAGACATCTGGTTTGTTTTCAGTATTTACCATTACACACCTTGCTACAATACAAACATTATCCTAACTTGGAATACAGGTCATTTCCCACAATAGAATGTGGGGATTGGAATGAGAAGGAAACGGAAAGTGGTGGGGTTGGTTGTGGTATTATTGTAAGTTTTGGTGGATCATTTTTAGGGTTGATGGTGTTTTTAATTTATTTGGGGGGAATATTGGTAGTTTTTGGGTATACAACGGCTATGGCTACAGAGCAGTATCCTGAGGCTTGAGTCTCTAATATGGTAGTACTGGGATCATTTGTTATTGGTTTAATTATAGAATATATATAATCTTGAGGGGTATCATTAAATAAAGTGTGAAAAATAAGTACATATATACTAGTCCCCATTTTTTTTTTTACAATAATAGCATACCATATATCCTTTTTCTGTACCTTGCTTTCTTTCAGTTAGTAATGTGTGCGTCATGGAGCTGTCTCTCACTATATACATTTCTACCTCATTTTATAAAGATGCACAGCATTCTATTTGTACACGTGTCCTTCTTTATTTCACTTTTGAGAGACATCTGGTTTGTTTCCAGTATTTACCATTACACACCTTGCTACAATACAAACATTATCCTAACATGGAATACAGGTCATTTCCCACAATAGAATGTGGGGATTGGAATGAGAAGGAAAGGGAAGCGGACACTATTGTGCCAATCTAGTGTTCGTTATGACAAGCAACATTGGAACATTTAATAAATAAGGAATATGGAATTTATTAATATTTCAGAAGTAAAGTTTTGGCATATTATTTTCAGCTAAATAGGTAACCATAGACTGCATAATTACTACAAATTTAGAGTGGATAGAAAGTGGTATTAGGGTAGTATGAGTGTATGGGAGTAGTATGAGCTAATTTGTCACTGGTTTTTCATAGTAGGAAGTCAACAGGGATGCCAACTTGATAAATTACTAGACAAAAAAATACATGTTATTTAGAATAATGGTGATCACCATCAAAAGAGCTGAAAATATGAAAGAAAGTGGTAAAACAGTACTTCTATGGGTATGATTAGATTGTAAATCATGACTCTTCACTTCTCTGATCTTAATCTCAATTGTGTCTGTGTGTATTAGAGCATGAAGTAACGTATTTCATAATAAAAAATAATGAAAACTATTTTAGAATTAGGTGTAGAACCAAAATACTTAAAGCTACTCAATAAAGATGGTTTGCATGGAAATAAAATTAAACAATATGATTCTTGAAAATAGTTAGCTTTTCAACATAAAAAAGTTAGCCTTACCAAATTAACTAGAAAATGAATGTTCCAGACACGATGTTTCTCTTAACATGTTAAATATGAACATATTGCAAAATAGATCTTCAAGTATAATTATATTACTCATTAAAAATATCATAGTGCTAATTCCTCTCTGTTGAATTTTGGCTAATGTGTATACCTAATCAGAAAGGCTAATAAATTATCTGTATTATTTGACCTTACTACATCCCTCAGGACAATTCATTCAAGAAGTAATGCCAGCAGAGAGAATATTAATGTTTTTCTCCCTCAGAACTGATAGAATTCTGTTTGATGTAAACAAAGAAAAACTGTGTGGCAGTGTGAGTAATGAGCAGCAGAGGGTAACTGAGTATAGAGGCAAAGGCTGCAGCTTGCAGAGTATGCATGAACTTAGTCTACAAGTATTCGTTAAGGGCTCCAGAGTGCAAAGCACTAATCTAGACACTTGAGGGTGAGGCTAGTCAGTGAAGTTAGAGAAGTCATGAAATGAAAACTGTGACAAAGCATAAAATTAAGGAATGATAAAACTCAAAGTGAGCTTTATCATTCCAAAAGATGTTTTAGACCTATTTTAAAAAGAACTGAAATTTATCCAAAGAGACAATATTTTTGCTCCAAATATCAATACTGTAAAAACCTTTAAAGAATATATTTAGATTTAGAAATATATACATAGATTTAAAAGTAATTTTAATATATACTTCAACTAATTTTCACGCAAACTAAAAATATTAAGATATGTTTCTCCATTAAACTAGTAGTTATTTCACTTTTAGTATCCCTTTCATTTTCCCATTATATGTATATTTATATGGATATGGATATATCTATATATCTAAATTTATATATATGTACCTTTATCTCTAAATCTACATCTATCTATCTATCTATCTATCTATCATTATCTATATGCAGGGTATCACAAAAAAGTATATATACTTTAACAGCTGATGGTTCAATTTTGAAAATGAAATGTATTTTAATAAACACTGCCTTTATAACTGTTCAAAGTGTGTATACATTTTTGCGACACCATATATATTACTTTATTGAGGTATAATTGTCTTGTAAATGCTAAATATAGTTAACGTACACAACTAAACAATTCAGTGACTTTGGAGATAATTATATATCCATGAAACCACTGCCATTAAGGTAATAGACACATCCATCATGTCCAAAAGTTTCCTCTTGCCCCGTTATCACCATCATCATCATCATCATCATCATCATCATCATCATCATTATTATATATGAATTAAGAACACTTAACATAAGGTCTACTCTCTTAGCAAATATTAAGTATCCAATATGCTATTTTAAGATATAGGCACTATGCTATATAGTAAATTTCTATAACTTGCTTATCTAAGATAAATATATAACTTTGTACCCTTTGACCATCACCTCCCTTCAACCACCATTTTAATCTCTGCTTCTATGAGTTTGACTATTTTAGATTCCATGTATAAGTGAGACGATACAGTATTTGTATTTCTGTGCCTAGCTTATTTCACTTGGCATAATGTGCTCTAGATCCATCCATGGTTTTGAATATTGCAGATTTATTTTCTTTTTTAAAGTGAATAGTATACCATTATGTGAATATACCACATTTTTTTTATCCATTCATCTGTCAATACACACTTAGCTTGTTTTAATAACTTAGCTATTGTGAATAATGTTGCATGAACATTGAAGATCAGGTATCTCTTTGATTCTGATTTCAATTATTTCTATAACACATTTATTCTAATGACATGATGAAATTATTTGATTATTATATGGATTCTTGACCATTTATTTTGCTCCAAAATGTTTGAGGTTATTTTGTTGCCTCATCTTTTCCTTTCCCTTAAAAATATGCCAATTTATATCCCCCTTGTATATAGTACTCAAATATTATTTTTAGGAGTTTCAATATCTTTTGTTTATTTTCAACTACTGAGTGTACCAAAATTAAGCATTCCCATAATTTTTAGAAAGTCACACTTTACATGCACATTTTATTGACTATTGTATATTTAGATTATTTTTCATTATTAGCCATGCATATGTATTACTTATTTGCTTACAATCTCTTTTATTGAAATTCTCTACAAAAAATTATACCCTAAACTTTCATGGTGATACCACTTCATATGTTTCATGACTTAAAAAAAAAAGCCAATTCTGCCTGATAACTTGTTGAGATTTACATGAGCAATTCTCAAGTTACTGGTTAAATTTTCTGGAAAGGTCCTGGGACATTATTTAATATGAGAATGAATGTGATATACTTTAATGGTACTGCTCCTGGCTATGCTTATTCTACTACTCATTCTCATATTTTAGTAAATGTAGATTTTACCTGATAATCAATCCTTCATATGATTCATTATATTGGTGAAATAATAAATATTAAGAGTCACTGAAGAAGAAATGCAACATATGGTATGCTAAATTGGCTTATCCACTATCTACAAATTCAGAGGTCAGTTTAATAATTGAAATTTCTAGACACATATTGGGTTAAATTGTGTTGGATATTTAACTTAACAAAACCAAAAAACACCACGGTCATAATTAAGTTCATTTCAAGATTAGAAAGATGCACCAATTTTCAAGGATTTGGATTTTAAAGCAATCACATTGTAAACTTGCATGTGGATTTACAGACTATATGCCAAGTTGCACAAAAAAAATAATAATACTTTTTGAATTGGGGAAAACCCAGAAGAGTCTTTCGGCTGAGATTCAGAAGTTGTAGCCCAGTATTCAGTCCTAGGAGGTGATTTGTAATATTGGAAGTGCTGGCTACAGAGATCTGTGCAGAGAGTATCTTCTGGAAGAAACCAGGAATAATATAAAATGTTAGTCATTGGGCTCTTGGACCCAGTGCTTACAGGATGCCCTACTTGACTCTCTTTTTAAAAAATAACCACTACTCCTAATCTGTTTTTAGACACAAGCTGAGCCAATGCCTACTATTTAAAGAAATCAAATAATTGAAACACAGAGGTTCCAATTTCCTAAGTATTCTCAAAGAAGTATACATATTAGAAAGAGGCAGCACAGCAACAATAAAAGACTCTACAAATACAAAAGGGCAGGGGCAAGCCAGCCCATTGGCTAAATTATATAGAGAATTCATGAATACGTTAACTCGCCTTGTGTATATATTTCTTTTTAAAATGCAGAATAATGTTTTGTTGTATACTGTTATTTTATATCCTTACCCTCTTTTTGATGGACACTTTAATTCTGATTTCAATTATTTCTATAACACATTTATTTCTTGTTGTTTTTTAGCAGTTACTAATAATTCTGCAATGGATATAATATGTCTCCCTAGTCATATGTGTAATAGTTTTTGTAGGACAGTTATCCCTACAATTTTTACAGCACAAGCCATTTTAAAAAATGCTAACATATGTACCATGCAATGTTTTAACCATCTGAATCTGCTCTTGACTGAAGAGAACTAGTCTGAGCTAGAAGAAATACCTCCTGCACTGCAATCAATTTGTAGCACTTATGTCATACATCTATCCGGTTTATGGAGCAACAAGAAGCTGGGTTGTAATGGGAAATTTTTTTATTACTTATTTCCTATCATAGAATAGAAACAAATGTTAAAATTAAAAATAGTCTCCTTTGACCATGAATTCCCTGCTTATTAGCATGCAGTTTTCCTTCATTCGTTGCTTCACTTTCTCATATATCATTTTCTACTCAACCTATTGTAATCTAGGTCCTACACATATATTTCAACAACTAATCCATAAGTAGTTATTTTCAATGTCTTCAATAACCTCTCATTAGACAAATCCCTAGATAATTATTCAGTTCTCATTTAGTTTAATGTTTCACAAACTTTGGCATAAATGACCACTCTGCGAACTTCAAATATCCTCTTGTTTTCTATGACATCAATCTCTGTAGGTATTCTTTATACCTTGTGGTTACACACTTATTTATTTTATTGGACCCTGTTCTTCTGTCACTGCTTAAATGATAGGTTCCCATGGGTTCTAAACTTAGCCTTATACTCTCACTTGACATCCCTTTTGAATGTGTCCATCCCCACAAATTTCTTCATTTCTTCAATAAATATTCAATGACCACCTACAATGTATGAGACACTGTTCTAGCCATTAGAGATCAAACAGGGATAAAATCAGTCAATAATTTCTTCTCTACTGTAGCTTGTACTATGATAGAGAAAGGCGTTTGGTAAAAACTCAAATGAGTAAATAAAATATATAGCACATGACAGGTGCCATGGAGGAAAAGAAGAAGAGGGATAAAGCATGTGTGGATTGGGGAGAAGGAGAAAGGTTTTCTTTTTTGAGTAGTGCTATCTGGCAAGGTCTCACTGACAAGATGCCATTTGAGCAAACCCTGGATAAGATAAGGGAGTGCACCATGCAAATACCAGGGGAAGTCTGTTTCTGACAGAAAATATAGGAAGCGCAAAGGCCCTGAGCCAAGAATGTTCTTGGAGTGAGATTTTGTGTTTGAAGAACAAAACCAGAAACAATAACTGTGGAGCCAGTGATCCTGTAGGCCTTTAAATGTCATCATAAAGACTTTGGTTTTTATTCTAAACTAGGGCAGCAGAGAGGGTTTAATGCATTTAAGTTACAGGATCTAACATAGGTATTATCAGGGTCAATCTTCTGTGATGTTATAACTGAGTTGGAATGGAGCAAGAGCGGAGCAGCAAAATAACTTAGGGAGATTTTGCAGTTATTCAGATAAAACATGAGAATGTCTTGGGTCAGAGAGTTTTCTGTGGGGATGATGAAAACATTCACATTCCAAATACATTTTGAAGACAAATTCAACAGAATCTGCTCACAAATTCTTTGAGAGGCATAAGAGGTGAATAAGAGTTGATCATGTAAATATAAGATTGTGTGTCATATGAATTTGGGGGCTTATAATACAGAAGTACAAATGAAAACAATAAAAAACTACCAACGTTTTAATTATTAGAGGTACAAAATTGTCCTCATAATATAATCTGTATTACGAAAAAGTGGTAAGGATATAAGTGAGACAACATTTCTGGAGACAACTGAATAATATGTGTAAGTATTTTAAATGTTCAGATTTTATAACTGAACAACAAATCAAAATTAGGGGGAGAGAACTCAGAAAATAATATCAAGTCATCAAAGATGCACAGAAAGGCATTGTTTGTAATTAGTAAATTTTCTTAAATAATCTATATAATCAATAATACCAGCTTTGTTAAATTCTATAAAATGCCATACCACAGAATATTGTATCATTGGCAAAAGTAAATAAATAAATAAACAAAAAAACAAACAAACCAGAACTATCTATTCATAATATATTTTATACACAAACATATAAATATATATTTTGTGGGTCTAATGAATAAAAAAAATACTTGACATGTTGTTCTATAAAAAAGAGGATTTTAGCTGAATCTCATTTTGGAAATATAATTTGATCCTGATGCTGATATAGATATTGATATAAATATGGATTTGGATATAGGTAAATACATAATTACAGGTATAAATTCAAATATATATGATTAATTATATATTTGTGTGCACATGTGCATACACATACATTGTCAGATGAGAACTTTAGAATGAATAATAATGCTATTGAAAGAGCAATATGCACATGCTTGTCTTGTGATCAATGAGTGCATAACAATTTTTTCAATGAATGTATAATTAAATAAACCCTCTATTTTATAAGGTTTCTTAAAATTAGATTTTTTTCTATCAAAAAATTCTAAGGGTCCAATCTAAAGTACACACAAAATTGGAAAAGTTTAAATCAGTTCCCTATAAAAATATAAATAACTACCTTTTCTGCAAAGACAACAAAGTGATCATGCACCCACATGGACTCCACTAGTCTATTAGACCAAGACAGTACTGAATCTAAATAAAACACTAGTTCTATTCTTATGGCTCCTCACCTTCACTGTGAGCAACTTGAAGAAGCTTGTTTTACTTTGAATACTTACGATAGTTCCAAATGTATTATTACTATTTAATTAAAGCTGGTTGTATTTAATTAAATAGTTACCAATGTATACAGCCTATCAGTAAATTAACTGATGGCCTTCCATTTAAATTTTCATGCAATCCTTCAATATTATAATATGTAAAACTTGACATTATCATAGATAATGAGGTATCACTTGAAACATTTTAGGAATATACCTTAAAAACATTTTATAAACTTGAGTGGAATGGAACATAAATGAATAATCAGAAAACATGAATAGAATATGCATGGCAAAACTTTGAATAGTTGGTAGGCTGGTTTATAAGCATCAGGCTTTTTTGTCTCATTTGTTGTGCAATTACTCTTGATGACAGCTGATTTCCTTCAGAACTGAATTTTCCCCACATTTTACTTGGCATCTAAGCGAACTGTGATGTTTGCTTTTCTTCATAAAGTCATATCTTTCCTTTGTTTCATTTGTACTTTGGGGCAAGACAATTCAGTACACATATTAGCATTATTAAATTGGAAGACTGTTATCACATCAGTGTTATAAAGGCTGGCATATGAAATGAAAACAGGAGTACAACATCTTTACCCTCCTGATGGGCGAGATGCAGAAGTCATGCTATTTTCTAATTATGCAGATTGTGTTCTGTGAAAAGATGCTGAATAGGTCCAGCAGCAACAAAGTGGCGTTAGCTATCAATGTTTAACATGCAGCAGAGACTAATTTAGCAAATAAAAGCCACCAGAGAAACATAAATTCTCAATAATGAAGACTTTCTTGGGCATCTAGATCAATCCCCAAACTGGTGCATGTTGCTTACAATGGTTCATTTCCACCCAAAGGATTTTTCCCTTCTGCCAAACATGCCCCTCTGCAAAGAGCCTAGACAATTAAGCCAGTCAATGATCTGTGTAAACAGACTAAATAGCTTTATGAAACATACTATAATTCAAATACTATAAAAATTTAAGGAATTTAATGTTTTTAAAGTATACATTGCTCACCAAAATAAAATAAAAATATTTCAGGAATAATTAATTTACTCAGTCCTGTGACTTTCATATTGTTCTATATAATTTCCCACTTTTTAAACACAGAGTGCGTGTATGTCTCTCTCTCTCCAACACATGGACACAGATACACATTTCTCACAATATATTGGAGCAAAAGGGAGATATAAGGGTTAATTTGACTGCTGTGAAAGCTATATGTAAATTTTACCGGAGGTTTGTTTTTTTGGTGTGTGTGTGTGTGTGTGTGTGTGTGTGTTTCATAAGTAATATACATGAAAATATTTGTAAAGAAAGGAAATAGAAATAATTGTGATTGACGAAGCATATTCCATAGTATTCAACTAAAGAGAAAAAATCATAGTTTATGGACAGGCAACGATTAAATTATTTGAAATGCTAATTTAAAGGTCCTAGTAAGATAAGCAAAAAGAAAAATATAAGATTTTCTAAATATAAATGTGAAAGACATCAAATTTTCTGTTTAAATAATAATAATGTCACCACATAATACTCCTAAAATGCAAAAAACTAATTGAAGTAATTATAAGTGATAGTAAAAAATAAGAAAATATTCAGGATTCTCTATAATAATGTCAATATCATTAATCCATAATATGTACAGAATGTTTTAAGAGTAGTGTATAATCAGATAATAACCATTAAATATGGGAAAGAGCCCTGGCCAGTATGGCTCAGTTGGTTGAGCATGGTTCTGTGCACTGAAAGATCCCTAGTTCAATTCCTGGTCAGGACAAATGTCCAGGTTGCAGGCTCGATCACTATAGGGGGCATGAAGAAGGCAACCAATCAATGTGTCTCTTTCTTGCTCTCACTCTCCCTTCCTCTCTCTAAAATCAATAAAAATTTATAAATAAATACATAAATAAAAACTGCCACATGATATTCATATATAAACTATGAACTTGATGCTACTATCCTGGTTCTGTAGGTGAGGGAGTAGAGGCTAGGAGAAGTAGGAACATTGCACACCTACAAAGTGAAAACTTGAGACTCTGAGTCTGATCTTTTGATGTCAAGATCAATGCTCTTTTAATTATACCAAAATTGCATCCTTAACATAAGTCCTGATTCCATTGGCAACTACTCCAATTTTCCCAGTCTCTACCTACCCTCAGTTGTTACTGTCTAATCAAAGAGCTCATTCCTCAGCGGAATTTTACAACTCCTTAAAAGCCCCCTGTAGTTTAGAGCTCTGGTGCTCCTCACCAATCTCTAGCCCTGCTGCTGCGCTCTAGCCCAGGCAATAGATTATCTGTACCTAAATTTTAGTTCCTTAATTAAATACTGCTGCTTCAGAACGTCCGGTCAATGGCAGAATCAATCAAAATTCCTTGACCTTTGTTTATTTCCCCAGGTGAAACTCTACAGGGGAAGAAGTATCTATAGTTATCTCTTTTTTTCCTGACGATCCATGAATATTTTATAGGCAATCAAAATAATAGTGCCAACTGTTGTCTCCAGAAGGCACCCTACCTTTCCATATTCCAAAGAAAGTTCAATACTGCTTCTCTTTCACCCATTTAAAACTTAGCTCTAGTCCAGCTAGAGTTTCTTCTAATAAATCAGCAGATATTTATTCAGTATCTGTGAAGAACCTGGTAACGCTTCTCAATACTGTGGCTATGTTAATGAAACAGAAAAAGGATTCATTTTCTCAGGAAGTTTACATCTAGTGGAAAAACTGGCTCAAGGGTTTCTGAAGACATAATAGGATAATATGATAGAGAATGTCTATGAATCCCATACCTAGGAAAGTTCTTTTGAAAAGACAGTATTTGAATGTAGATCCCCAGATAAAAAGTAGTTTTGTGAAAACCTGGGGAAAGACAGCTTCATAGAGAAAATAATAGCAAGTACCATGGTGCTGGGAGAGAAATAATTAGTTATGTTAGAGAACTGTATTTAGTGCAAACAGGAGAGAGGAGGGCCTATGATATCTAAGAGTTAGGCAAGAATAAGCTCATGCAGGGTCACAGGCCATAGAAATGATCATATTTTATCATGCGGAATGGGAAATAGGGTTGTTATGATATTTTATACTTTAAGGAAGAAAATGAAATCTTTGAAGCTGTGTAAGATGGACCATACAGGGGAAGTAATGAGAAAACCATATCAACTAGGAGGCTATTGGCAGTCAAGACACTATAGAGGTTTAGGCTATATTTTAGTGACAGAAATAAATGTTCAGATTTGTTTGGATATGGAATATATTTTGGACATAAAGCTAAGAGTACTGACTGGGAGACTGAATATGGGAGGCAAACAAAGAATGAAGGATCCTAGGGATAGGCCTGAGCAATTGAGTGAATAGAAGTGTCTTTTATTCGGATGTTGGTATGGACTGAACTGTGTCCTTCCCTGTCCCAAATCATATGTTGAAGCCCTAACCCCCACTGTGATGGTATCTGGATACAGGGTAATCATGCTTATGAATTTGAAGCTCCAATGGGAGCTTTAGGAGGTAATTAGGGTTAGATGAGGTCGTGAGGTTGGAGTCCTCATGATGGCCTTAGTGTCCTAAAAAGAAGAGGAAGAGGGAGAAATCATGGCAGCACCCTGATCTCTGACTTCTGGCCTCCAGCACTGGGAGAAGATCCATTTCTGTTGTGTAAGCCACCGAGGCAAAGGTACTTAGTTATGGCAGCCAAGCAGACTAAGATAAATGTATGAGGACTGCGCTGTGCAGTGCATTGTGATACCGGTCTGAATAATTCTATGGTGTCAGAAGTTTGTGATGCTTTTATATATCAAAGTGGAGATGTCAAGTAATCAGGTATATTTCACAAATATGTAGTTCAAGGGGGGTGTCATTTGAAGGTATAATTTTGAGAGTCATCAGTATATAGAATGTATGTGAAATTGTGAAACAAAGATAAATTGATA
>NW_006295824.1:2317834-2321418 GCF_000327345.1 Myotis davidii
AAAAGAAGGGAAGGGGATAGGAGAGGAGAAGAGGAGAGCAGAGGAGAAGAGAAGAATATCTGAGGACAAATCTTTAGTCACTATGAAATTTAGAGATTCATTAAAAGATGAACAAAAAAAGAAAACTGAGAAATGGTATCCAGTTGGATAGCTATGAAACCAGCCAACTGTGGCATTATCAAGTCCGGGAGAAAAATCGCTTGTTAAGGAGGAGGGAGTGGTGATTCAAATTCCCTGAGCAAATCATCTGCAGCAATAATCAAAAAGGCTTAGATAAAATGGAAAAAAACACACACAAATGAACCAATAAGCAGATGAGAAACTGCATATACAAATGGATAATAGCCAGACTATATCTAAAAATTGAACTCTGGCTCCAAACCTATAGAAACCTGCCCAGGAATCCCTTATCTACAATAACTAGTCCAGAAAGCCAACCGGCCTTGCAAGTCAGATTTTGTAGAGCCTGCCACCTCTAGTAACAATCCAGGAAACCAAACTAGAATTCTGTAACAATCGGACCAAAATGCCCAGGACTTGATTAATGGATGACGGCTTCTCTAATTTTTGTCCCTGCTTCCAAGTTAGAATCGACCAGAGAAAACTAAACACAGTAAGCCCTCACCTAATCCTGTTGATCGGTTCTGTGACTTTAAGCGTAACAGCATATAATGAAACCAGTTTTACCATAGGCTAATTGATATAAACAAGAGTTAAGTTCCTACAGCATATAATGAACATTATAATGAAACAAATTGAATGAAACGATGTTATTTGAGGACATGCTATGTGCACCTCTAACCAAGATATAGAGGATGGTTCCCCTGCTTCCCAGTTGGCCTGCCTCCAGTTTTCTTGTGCCAACAATGCCCAATCAGGATGCACGTCAAGCCTTCCATTTTACAATATAAAACTCTCCCATGTCTCTGCCTGCCTTTGAGTCTCTGCCAAAATGCAAGTGATAGTGGCTGACCCCCTTGCAAACTCTGAATGAACAGCTTTTGCTCATTCACATTTGGCTGGTCTACATTTATTTCCATAAAAACAAACACTGTCTTAAATACCTTGACAGGCTGGCCAGAAATAAGAGGGAAAACAAACAATGTTATGGAACTGAGCGAGGTAAGTAAACCATCAAATGGGCTATGTACCTACAGAAATTGCCATAACTGATGACCTTGAGATTTATTTATTCGTTGATTTATTTTGACAGCATGAGGTAGAGGAAATAGGAGGCAAGCTACAGTTCATATGGCATGGGCACCTTAATAAAATGATGTTTTAATAAAGATGGTATTCTTCATCATGAATGTATAATTGAACTATAATTAAACTTATATTCTAGGACACAGTAAAGAAAAATTCCTGTCTTTGATGAGGCCCAGTTGAAAGGTACTGAGAGCCAGAGCAGTCCTGCAAGGTGAAGATGACAGAAGTGACCATCCTCCCCACTCCCAACCATCCATGTCCCCCACATTATTCTTGAGATCCAGATAGCTGCATGTTACCAAGTTCACTGATGTATCATTATCTTTGAGCTATTGCTTTTTGGAGCCTTTTTTTCTGTGGTCTTCACCCTCACTAGGCAGTATTTACCTTGTTATAACAGATCCAACTCTCTCCTAACAAAACAATCTGTGATTAAATAAATTTCTATGATTCTGAGATCAACACAACTAACTGTCTTCTATACAAATCTTCTCATATACTTGGATATACTATAAAATAATAATAATACCCTACAGTTTCTAAAACAAAGCATCTATCAATTTATTTTCCCATCAAATATTTTGAAAGGACATTATCACAGGACTGGTGTTTTGTGTAATAAACTTTTTGAAGTACATTTTTTACTTTCTAGAACACAGTGCATTTACAAAAATCATATCATATCCCACTATTTAGTTATGTTCTTTATCAAAACCTATTTCTTTCATCTTGTTTTTAACCTCTTTCTCACTTTCCCAACAAGTAGCCCACCCATTTCCAAATCTAAGATGTCAGTAAGCCACTATGAACAATAGTACAATCTGGAAACAAAATTGCTATCTCATCTCCTTTTTACAGGCACAAAGCTTTCTGTTTTTATAATACAGCACTCCTAGAATAGTAAAACTGTACACCTGTGATTCCCCCAATCAGGAGTACTCTTCCATAGATGACCTCATATCCTGTATCTTTAAGTTTTTGTTCCCATGCCATCTTATCTGAGACAGGAGAAGCAACCCATTAAAAATACGATTCTGAGCCTGGCCAGTGTAGTTCAGTGGTTGAGCTTTGACCTATGAAGCAGGAGGTCATGGTTAGAATCCAGTCGGGGCCCATGCCCGGGTTGCAGGCTCGATCCCCAGTGTGGGGTGTGCAGGAGGCAGCTGATCAATTATTCTCTCTCATCATTAATATTTCTATCTCTCTCTCCCTCTCTGAAATCAATAAAAATATATTTTACAAAAAAAGAATATAATTCCCCTCTTATACACCACCTACTATCTCCTAGCTAATTTTTCTTCACAAGGCTTATCATCTTAACGAATCCTATATAATAAAAGCATAATGTGCTAAGTGTCCGACCATCAGAGGACCGTTTGGTTGACTGCTCAACCAGTCGCTATGACACGCACTGACCACCAGGGGGCAGACACTCCCACCAGTAGGTTAGCTTGCTGCTGGGGTCCAGCAGATGGGGACTGGGCAAGAGGGCCGGACATGCCCTGGAGCCCTCCAGCAGTCCCTCCCTGGGTGGCAGGCCCCCATTGGCCCTGATCAGGACTGGGCGAGATGGCCCCAATAGACCCCGATCGCTGGCCAGGCAGAGGGATCCCACTCATGAATGAACTCGTGCACTGGGCCTCTAATATATATATTTCTGTATTTCCTTGTTATCTTTTCCCCTACACATAAGAATGCATACTCAAGGAAGCAGATGTGTTTTCTGCTGTTTATGTTATATTCCAGCCTCCAGAACTGGACCTGGTACTGAATTGGTTTTCAGCTAATATTTGTAGAATTACTAAACCAGTCAAGGCAAATATTAAATCCCTATGTGGGATTTTGTGGATAAGGTATCCTAAATATAGCTCCATTTATGGTTTACTTGTCCCTACTGAAGGTACACATTTGTTGTCAGATACTATATATGGGGAAATTTAAGAGCAATATATATGTATACACTGTGTACATTTATGATTAATGTGTTAATTCTGAAGAATCTCTTTTATGCTGAACAGTGACTGAATAATTTTAGTGCCACTATTAACTGTGATTTTTAAGAATTATTCTTGAACGCAGATGGGATGTAGCTGACATTAATCATCTCTACTGACATAGATTATAAACTACATAGAAAAAAATTTGCATATTCCAGTTATAAGTCCAACTATATTGTAATAATATTAGGGGAGATTTCTCCTTATATGAAAGCATCTTTTTCAGTCTCCTGCCGGAAAGTGAATTTCTGCAGCATCTCTTTAGGAGGCCCATTAGCCCATCTGTGTGTGCTGGCATAAATAAAAATCCATGGATGGCAACCAAACCAAACCTGACATTTGTGCACGAGGAGGCTGGGGAGCTCTCTCTTCTCCTTT
>NW_006295824.1:2340345-2357222 GCF_000327345.1 Myotis davidii
TGAGACCCACAAATTCCACAGTGAAGCATTCTCATTCACTCTTTCACAGGAGGATCTTTACTAACTGCTGTGCTACATGGAGAGCAAGATTGAAAAGCTACTGCTCCCATGGAGATGATATTCTCAACAAACATATGCACATTGGAACTAATGATAAGTGAAAGAGAGTAAAAAAAAAAAAAACCACTCATACACACACAGACAGAGGGATGGGATAATGAATGACTGTGGAGAAGAATGATTGAAAATTAGGTGGGGGAAGTCCTTTCCCTGGAGGTAATGGACTTGAAAGACAAAGAGTTTAATCTAGAGAGAAGGGAGAGCTAGTTCAGAATCTGACATGCAGGGATCAGTTTATTCTGTTCTACCGAACAGAAAGACTATATAACAGTTTAGTCTGCTATAGAAGAAGATGATTAGAACATTCAACATGAGATAACACAGAATAGGGAGGGGGCAGATTATAGAGAAAAATGCAATATTTAGATTTCATTCTGAGAGTGGTAAAATATGCTGGGAGTATATAAAACACGGAAGACACTATCATTAGTTAAGAAGCGATTAGAGAAAACTGAGCAATAGAAGTATATTGAGGACGGTAATAATAGAGAGAGTGACCAGTAGACACTTTCAGAATGTCTCTGAGGTGGTGTTGCTGACACCTAATGTTAGATATTTAGGTAAGAGATAAATGAGAAGATATTTAGGTGAGAGATGAATGAGAAGATCCAAGACATCAGCCAACAGGACGGCAGTGAGGGAGAAAGTGTGAGTGAGAGAGGGAAAGGGCAGTGAGTGGACGTGTGGGGCGCGCGTGTATGTGTGAGGGACAGATATATTCCACAGGACTTTTGGGGGCTGGCGGACCAGTCTCCTCTAGCCGGGCAGCCTCTGTTACCTCTGAATTCTCTCCCAGGGTGGCCGGCTCTGCCACAGAGACCGCACCATCTTGAAGGTGAGAGAAGCTGTGACTGGGAGCCCAGACTCACCTCTACCAGGAACCCTACAGCCACACCGGCCAGGGACCAGCTGCCATGGCTGCGAACCCACGAACACCGGGACTCCAGTCTCCCTGGCCATGGGCGCCTAAAACGTTTGTCCATGGGGAGACCAAAGGGCGGCCGAATAGGCGGATGAGTCCTGCGCCTTCTCGCGGAGCCCATAAAAGAAACAGCTGAATCAAATAGCATCCACCCAGAATTGGCGAACTAAACACAGTTGGTGAGACAATCCGTGAATGGAAAAGTCAGAGGTCGCCTGGAGAGAGGTGGGATTGAGGATCTGGGCTAGAGGGAGAAATGTGCATAGACAGGGACGAGTCTCAGAGAGAGACTGCGCTGCATCAAATCCACGTCCCTTGGTGACAGTGTAGCGCTCAACTGTGGAAGAGGGTCCACAGGGCTGCTGGCAGCGGGGGACTCTAGATCTAAGCCACAGCCGTGGGAGGCTGCACCCAGAAAGGCAGCCTGAAGTTCTGCACCAGCCGTGCAGTGCTGGGGGCAGGGAGGAGAGAGATGCACGTGTCACAGGTGTCTGTCTTTATAACTTCCTTGCTTTTATTCACTGAACCCAGTGCATAGGATCTTTCAATTACACACACTCACCAAGGCTGTGGGGTAGATCCAAGAATACTATACCCAGCAAGGCTATCATTCAAATTGAAAGGGTAATCAGGAGCTTCACAGACAAAAAAAAAAAAAGGCTAAGGGAGTTTATTACCGCCAAACCAGCAATACAAGAAACGCTGAAGGGACTGCTGTAAAAGCAAGAAATAGGTAGTGAAGAAGGAACAAAGGCATAAAGAATAAAAATGGTGAAAAATAAGTAGCTATCAGTAATAACCTTAAATATAAATGGATTAAATGCTCCAATCAAAAGACATAGGGTAGATGAATGGATAAGAAAACATGACCCATGTATCTGCTATTTACGAGACCCATCTCAGAACAAAGGACTCACACAGACTGACAGTGAAGGGAGAACCGCTGATCTAGGGTCTTGGCTCCACGATGAAGTGGGAGAAAATGCGAATAATTCCAAGAGCAAAATCCTTAAGAACCATGACACAAGTGTAGAGATTAACCACTGATAAATTCAGAGACACTTCATCCTTTGTAATGAGAAGGAAGGCAAATATAAATTTGCAAGGATAGATCTTACGGAGACAGCCAACGACTTTTTATTCAATTGCTTCTCTTTTCTCTGTGAAGAATGAGGCAAATCAGGAGCTGAGAATGTAAGTACAGGTTAGGGAGAAGGAAATGCTTTGCATTTGTGAGGGTGTGCAATGAAGTTGAAGGGTCATTAGACAATTAGAAAGGCCCAGATGTTATGTTCTGTAAAATGATCAGTGTGGTTTTTAGCGGCAACGGGGTGACACTAACTACAAGTGATTCTAGAGAACTGAGGCCCTGCCACTCTTAGAGAGAATATAAGGGACCAGTTTACTTAACACTAAAATTCTGTAAAACCCTTGACCCATCCTGAGGCTGAGCTAAAGCTCCTCTATAGTGGAATAAATTCTGAGAAACATGTAATCTTCAAACCTGAAACCAGGAGGAAACAGACAATCTAAACAGATTACCAGAAAAATTAAATCAATAATCAAAGAACGCCCAACACACAAAAGTCTAGGACCAGACATTGTCACAGGTGAATTCTATCAAGCATTCAAGGAAGAATTAATACTAATATTTCTCAAACTCTTTAAAAAACTGGAGAAGAGGGAGAGCCTCCAAATTTATTGTATGAGGGCAATATTACTCCAATACCAAACCAAAGACACTACCAAAAAAGAAAAAAAAAAAGGAAATTACAGGCCAACATCCTTGATAGATTAAATATATTAAAGGAGATATTTATCTTGAGAAAGAGGGATTTTTCCCATGGCTAAGGTCAGAGGTCAGCTATGGATGTTGATGGTATCACTGGGAGATGAGGGGAATGGTACATACTGTTTGGTTTTATCCAAAAGTGTTAAATTAGTCACTGTGGCAAGAAGTGATTAATTTAAACCTTATTTAGTTTCCAACCATGTCCCAAAGCTGGAGAAGAAGGTGGCATTAATCCCACCCAGACTGCATAGTTGTGAGCAAATAGTTACATATCTACACGCTGTAAGTTCCCACTTGAGTTTAAGTCATAATAATTCTTTTACTTACCTCTCACTCAACTCTGAACATCTTGCCCATTCTAGGTCATAAAATTGCTTGTGGAATTTAAAAACATATTCAATAGCACCATTAAGGACACCTACTCTTGCCCCCAAAGTATAAAACAGGGAAGGTTAATGTACAGATTATCAAAATCATTTCCATTCCCAATGACCTAGAATACACTTTTGAAAACCAATTTTTCTCCAAGTTCTAAAGTAAGTGACCTGAAGCTAACATAGTCAGTTATTAACGATAATGGTTCAGGTCAGAGTTGGTTTGGATATGAAGGCTGAAGTTACCAGAAGCCAAATAATCACAATTTTACATGGTTGTCACTGATTTTATACAAGAAAGGGAAGAAAAAAAAATCTGATTGAGGCCAAATGCAATTATCATAAGATGTTCTTGAATGATTTGACTGCAATGCCTACACAATTTAATACAGCTAATATTTGAATGAAGAATTAGTGCTCAGCATTTGCTATTACCAAGGATGCAGGAATAGATTCGAATCAAGAATATGTGTATCAAAGAGGAATTAGTTCATTTGGAGAGAATAAATCCTGATCCAATGGAGAAAGTGAAATAAAGGGAAAGGATTTTGGTACTGGACCACTTATTCAACATAAATGTGTAATGTAATGTTATTTCAGGCAAAAAACAAATGGGGGCTCGTATTTGGGTGTGTAATAGAGGTATTACATATAAAATGAAGGAGATCAATTTCTCATAAGATCATTATTGTGTGCAATTCTCAGCCACATATTTAAAATTTTGTTTTGTTATACTGGAGGGAGTACAAATAAGAAAAATAAAAATAATATCAAGGTTAGAAAACTGACCTATAAGTTAACAAACCTGCACTGTGCCTCCCAGAAGGGATTCTGCACAGCTATAAGAACTGTCTGTAGTACTCTAAAAAACACACTCCACTGGGGCAAGGGTCCTGATGTAAGGGGCCGTTTGGGGTCAGTGAACAAATTGTCTATAACCAGCAGGGAGAGTTTCTTGTTTAATTGGAACCAAGGGGTTTGCAAATTGTCTTATTCAGTCGAATACGTTTAGAAAACAAAACACAAAAAGAAAATGTGTGGTTATAAGGAAAGTCTAGAAATAACTCTGTTTTAGGGAAAACATCTATGATATTTCATAAACATTTCAATATAGACATCTTTAAATTAGAAAGAAAAAGAAATCAGCCCTATTTTGGCTAACATGGTTCCCTTTAATTTCATACGCATGATGAAACGTGCCGTATTGAAACAGTAAATAACAGATTAGACCGAGGCACACCTTTCCCTCAGACACTTGGAGAGCTTATTCGGGAACATGAAGGGAAGTGCTGAGTTTGTCCTCTACTTCATAGACATTCAGCTGCCTCACCCTTCCCCTGCAGAGCACCCCAGGGGGAAGGTGCTAAAATGCATAAAAGGACCTCACAGCAGTGTGAAGCAGAATGAAATGCTGGCTGCTGGAGAACTTCTTAAACTTATTCTGGTGCCAACAACTATTAGGCAGGGGTTTGGTATTACACAGCTCCTGGTAATCGAAAGCACTTTACAGGGCACCCTGCCAGGATCCATACAGACACAGGGAAAAATAACTTTTATTCAACTTATTAAATTTCACTTTGCTTTTCCCTGGGAGCAAAGGAAGCGGAAAGGAGATAGAGTGATGGATTATGATCCCAGGCAGGGAGGGGTTGGTCCTGGTCTCTGTGATAGCCAGCGTAGCCAGGAGAGGCAGACGCCCAGAACACTCTCTGTATACATCGCCACTGCCTCGTGAAATACAGGGCAAAAGGCCAAGTGATTTCAGTCATATGAAAAATGTGGCCATCTCCTGGAAATTCATTTTTAAAATGTGTGGCATGCTTTGTTGAAATGTATTTTGGAATGCTGACTTTGGATGTAGCCACAATAGGCTACTTGTTGCTTTGAAAATTTACTGATTGCCTTTAATTCATAGCCAACCTTCTTTCATAATATTTCTTTACTTTTTAGAGATAGGACTTTCTACCAAGAGAGAAGATTATATGTGTGTTCTGGGGACCTGTTGAGATGCAGGCAAGGCAGTAAGAAACAGTAGTCACATAAAAATATGAATGTGGGCCGGCCACCATAACTCAGTGGTTGAGCATAGACCACTGAGGTCATGGTTCGATTCCTAGTAGGGTGGGGCACATGCCCGGGTTTTGGCCTTGATCCCCAATGAGGGTGCCGTGCAGGAAACAACCAATCAATAATTCTCATCACTGATGTTTCTATCCCCCCTTCCCTTCCTCTCTGAAATTAATAAAAATATATTTAAAATAAAAAAGATGAATGTGATCATCACCTATCCTATATAATAAAGAGCTAATATACTAATTAGACTGAACAGGAGAGCAACCATCCAGCTGCCCATCCAAACGACATTCCGGACGAAGCCGGGGCTGCGAGGCCAGAGCCCCTTGCACAAATTTTGTGCATTGGGCCTCTGTTTTATAATAAAAGGATCCTGGTTGGTGAGTCCATTTTTGTTTTGTTTTAGTTTGTTTTGTCGTTTAGAGGATAGCTTTCAAGAGAGACAGATATGAGTTTGGTTCATGTTTTGGATTCTTATGGGTGGGTGACATTAAGGAAATTGTTCAATTTTTTTCATAGTGTTCTCACCTGTAAAATGGGGATGTAAATATCAGCTTCAAATTTTGAGAATGAGTATAAAACAACCAGGCATAAAGTACTTAGAGTGCAATGCTTGACACATGCTTAGTCCTCAAGAAATGCTAACCATAATTTATGCTATTATTATTAATAATGATATTTACATTTAAAATAGTCCAAGGTAATATGCCCCTGGAACCAGGAAGTTTGTCTATTCCAGTGCTCCTTGTGGTCTAAAATAAATCATGCTCTCTTCTAAAGAAATCTAACTTAAATCTATACAGTAGATTTTTTTAGAGCAGTTCATTTTAAGTAACAGAAAAAACAACACATGAATGTTACACACAAGTGGAAAATTAGATTCCAATGTATTAAAAATTAAATAATTAGCCGAAACCGGTTTGGCTCAGCGGATAGAGCGTTGAACTTCCTGTGAAGTTTCCAATTCTTTTTATCAAGGTTTCAGGCTGCCAAGCAGATTTTCCAGATCATATGATCAAAAATAACCACTCTCTTTTATTGGACAAGTAAAGGATGTTGACCAGAAGAACAGAACTGAACTGCATCATCTTTGTAATAGGGTTCACTCAGCAGTCAGCCTCAATGCAACATACAAGATGGGGAAACTTCCAAGTGGAGCCCCAGGTCCCCTTATGAACCAATCATCTCCTCTGCCCACGGAGGAGAACGGACTCTGTATCCATTTTTTTAAAATAAAATGTTAAAGATATTATTTACTTATATTGAAAGGAGGGAAAATGCAGAGATACAGAGACACACACACAGAGAGAGAGACAGAGAGAGGAATTCTGATAACTTTTTAAAGTATTAAAAATAGCCTTTCAAAAAAGAAACAACAATTTTTCAAGTTGTATGAATTTTTGAAATAACTGAAAAATAGTTCTTGGTTTCAGTGAATCATGGGTGCCAGCATATTCACATACAAGTGCATTTCCCTCAGGGCTAACTTGGGAACCCCCCTCACCCCCCATCCCACACACACACATATTTGTACCCAAATGCTTCTAATGGAGGCTAAGCATAGCAATTTGCATTTGTCATTTTCCTTAGAGCCCAAGTGATGTGGTGTTATTTTTTTATTTACATAACAGAGTAAGTTATGCAAAATTAACCTGAAGACCTTGAAATCTTTGCAAAATAAGTCTATTCCCTTGTATATACCAACAACTGATCCAACAGCTTGCAGAAAAATGTTTCTACAAAGTCAAAGTCTAGTATTCTAGAAAGAATACACAGTGTGTGATACCTGATGTTTCAAATGCAGGCCTGAAATGGTATTGGGTGCCTTTGGAGGGCCTCATATCCTTAGGAAACTACCTCAACCCTGTAATTAAATGTGTATGAAGTTCTCTGAAAGACAATGAGATATACACGTTCTGATTCCAAAAATACCACATACCTTTTGTTTCTTTTAAATGTCTTCTGTCTTTCTAAAAAGTATAATTTTCAATTCTTTATCCAGGTTCAGATAAATAGAGCATCAGTGATAAATGGGGATAAACATGGTAGAAATTTTTCAGGAAATCCAGAACCTCTCTCTGAGGCATATCCCCACTCCCAGAAGCCAGCTGGAAAGGTGGGCTCTTTGGCTGGTACTACAACTGCTCCCTCTTAGTCTGTGAATCAAGGGGAATAGCCAGATTCTCACAAGAGAGCAATTAGTAAATGAGCAGGAGCGAACCTACTCCTCTATCCAAAGGATTCCTTCTCCAAGGACAGCTGACTTCTCCTCTGCGGAACCCAGAAATCAGTTTACTTGCACACGTTTATCTAGACAGAGACAACTGTTGACAAGATTCCACATTCTTTTTAAGAAAATTAAGTCTTTATTGTTGAAAGTATTACATATGTCCCTTTCTTTCCCCAGTTGATTCCTTCTAGCCTGCCCCTGTCCCCTGCCCCAGGCCTTCACCTGCCTATTTTCTGTGTCCATGGGTTATGCATATATAACCCAAGTTCTTTGGTTGATCTCTTCTGACCATGGACCAGATTCCAGGTTCTTGATAGTCTCTCAGTGGTAAGCCAATATGCACTAACACCTGAACCCTCTCCCTGAAGTCTCAGATATGGTAGAAATATGTACACATCTCAATAGAATACATGTGTTATTTTGGTGTTTAAATGTTTCCTTTTCCAGACTTACAAAATAGGATCAAGGCATGCAGAAGGGATAAAGTGGCCCTAAGCAATCTGAGGAGATGCAGGGATGAATGATTTCCATTTGATCATCCTATATAATATAGAGCTAACATGCTAATTAAGCCAGATGGTTTAATGACCTTCCGGAATGACCAGTGGGCGGGGACGGGGCTATGGGGCTTCAGGGCAGCCAGGGCTGCAAGGGCCAAGGCAGCTGGGGCTGCAAGGACTGAGCCCTTTGCACGAATTTCATGCATAGGGCCTCTAGTTAAACTATAAAAAGCAACTACTGGATCAGAGAAAAACTAAATGATAACTACAAAACTCTCCCAAAATAAATGAAAGAAACATTGAATAACAGGAGACAAGTATTTTTTTGCTAAGTGAGAAACATGTCTAAGTATATTAAAGGTCAGAGTTAGAAAGAAAAGTTTACTGGATTCTAGAAGTCAACCATTGCTTTGATGAAAGATTTGTAAATATATATAATTTATTTATTTTCTTCAGCTTTTAAATATTCTTAGAATATTTCTTGGGCTGTTTGTATATACATTTTCACTTTATTTTTGAAATGCATACTTTGTGATTATGTTAATGTTTACTTTGCCTATAGGTACATTTATTTGTCATAAAGCTTTAAAGAATTTCAAAAGTAAAATGTAAAGGTCTTGCCTCTGCTGCCAGGGTACCTAGCTCCATGAAAAATGGCCCAAGCTCCTCATTCGTGAGCACAAGGAGAGACAGACAGACAGACAGACAGACACACACACACACACACACACACACCACAGACCATTAGCTCTATTCTGATTGAATTATAATAAACCCTTTAGTTAGCAGCTATAGAATTTCCCCCCGCCCAATAGTTGAGAGACTATTTTGGTATTAATAGAATACTTGACTTGCAGTGGATAAATGTGAAGGTACTTTAATACCCTTTGTTTTTCTGCCAAGAACATGTGTTCCTGTCTTTTCCAGCAGTCCACTCAGAAAATAATTAATTCCAAGCTGCTTTGAGCTATTCATGCCAACACCACAGGCACTAAATGAAGCAGCTTTCAAGAGAATGGCTACCTCTAGCCTCACCTTAATGATTTTCCTTTTAAATCAATGTTCATACGTTTTAGATGTCTGTGTGTAGTGCATTTGTTAAGTAGACTGTAATGACTGGAGATAGCATCTGCTTGGTCTGTTAAAATACAGCATCTTGGATTTCAAAAAGATCTCCGAAAAGCTTTCAACATAAAGTCAGCTGAAAATTGACAGATTCATGTCCCGAAGATTTGGCTTCCAGATTCTCATTCCAGATGTAAACTTATTTACATTGCTCATGAAATGGAAATTAAATTTGATTTGATATATTTAAAAAATTTGTCATAGTTTTGTTTATTTGTTTCTCTACCTGTCACTGCATTGAGAATCAGGAGTCTTCAATATTGTTTCGTAAATTTAGTGAAGTTTCTTTCATTGTGCTTTCTGGTTCCCATTTCCGTTTTCCTAACATTCAAACAGCAACAACAGCTTGATATAAGCGTTGCTTTTCAAGGAAAAAGGTAGGTATAATTAGGTTTAAAGACAAAGAAGCAAGTGAAATGGAGTATGTTAGAGTATGCACATGTGCGCATATGTATATGTTAGCAGAGGCAATTATGTGACTAAATGTTGAGAAAAAAGATTTTCTGAATACCAAAAGCTTGCCTTTAAATATTAGCAGTTAAAACCCTGCAGGAATCCAGGTGGGATAAATTCTAAGTACAAAGTAACACAGAAGCTAGCCTTGACTATCCTGGGTGAAAGTGATCACAAAGAGATGGCAGTGAGAGTGTGTCATTTTGATTCTTCAAAAGTCCTCACCAAGCATGCATGAGACAAACTACCCTATTTTGTCTCACTCATCATTGCTGCTATGTACTTTTTGTGTTGTCTCTAGTGACCCAGAGCATGCACTGTATGTGCTTTTGTCCTGACACTTGGATCCCTCAGGCTGGCCTGTCTCTCTCTCTCTCTCTCTCTCTCTCCACTTTTGTTCCCCTCTGGCTGGGGTGGACAGCACATCTAAAATTTAAGGTTACTATTAAGGATGTTGAGGTGTGCATTAGCCTTTAAGTATGTGCCCAAGCCCATGTGTAGAGAAGCTCCCAGTGTCCCTGAATTCCTCTCAGAAAATTGAGGCTCATATCATCTTATATCTCTGCTCTGGAGCTCTAAACATTCTAAAATCTTGAATGCTCACTTTCCAGTACCTGGGACCTGAGGTCAGGGTTCAGGGCCCACTAAAGTAGTGCCCCTCAAAATATATATGGTAGCTCAGTGTATAATGTTTTGTTTTTAATGCCTGAGCTATCACAATGGATATATATAAAAGAAAAATGAGTAATAGAAAAGTAATGGCCAATTTACATCTCCTGGATACCTACAGAAGAGTCAGGCTTTGCCTCGTAACCTGTCCACAACGCTGACAAGGAAGATGCTGGACTTCTGTGCCCATGGCTCCTGAAGTCTCACCAGTGTTTGAGAGGTTGACTTCCATCAGCATCCCTCTGCCTGAGGCCTTTCTCTGCTCTGACAGTGCCCCTGTTGGATAACTAACATTCCCTTCGCCTTGCGCAGTGGTCTCACTCAAAGGTAGCTGATAGTTGATGCACCATAAATATTCCCTCCCTTATGTTTCAGGAGGAAACAAGGATGGTGCATTGTTACAAGTTCCCATAATTCCTAAGCAAGAAGAAGTCCATTAAATGTCTAATTGACCTGCCTGATAACTACACTTTACAGACTACCTTTCTTTGCCTGTCTTACTTCTTCACTGCTCTCCCACTATTTCCTGGGTTCCTTTTCCAAATAAATATGTGTACTTGAATTTTCACCGGAGGTACTGATTCTGAGGAAACAAACCTAAGATATTAATACTAATGGTAAACCTTCTATCCAGAAGCATGAATCAAAGCAAGAGTGGGCAGAATCTCTACATTTGCCTGAGAGTTTATTCAATAGAGCATGCATTTTTAATTGGAAATTCCTATGCTATCTTGACTTGAAAGAGGACATCATCCACTATTGAAAGGAAACGTGCTCTCGAGAGCCTAAGTAACAACATTGAATCTTTCCACCCATGTGTTATATAGCTGGTAATGCTTCCGTGCACCCCTCTATGATTGTACGGATTGTCACTGACCAGTTTAGCTTTATATTCAATAATTTCAGTAAGAATATCCAAGGGGGATAAATAAAAAAGGGAAGTGTAAAGGACTGACAATTGCTATTTTGTATAAAGTAAAAAAGGAAAACCTAATAGCATCTGAGCAGGAGTTTCATGTAGATAATAAATGGGCAAAACCTCCTTCCTCACTAATCTCCCTCCAGTCGAAAATATGCAGGGAAAGAAACTAACAAAGAGAAAAAAAGTTAACTGAAGTTAAATTCTTATTGATTCCTTGTTAAAAATAAAATCATGTTTTATCAAGTCTCAGCATTTTCAAAACAAAATTAGGCCTACCAAGAAATGTATACATTATGATTATATAGGAAATAACCTAAAAGTACTCCCGCATTTGCAGAAAGATAGAAAAGATGAGTTCTCCAAAATCATCTTTGCCAAACCCTCTATTTTCTTGTCCACAAGGAACAATCCAATCCCGTCTCTTTAAGATACAAATTATGCTTCTGCGAGAGCTGGTACAATATCAATGGAAACAACTCTATCAGTTTTCCCATTAGAAACTATAATTCTAGGCTTTATAGCTTGGCTCCTTCAAAGTAAAGTATGGTGGGCAGAAACTAAGCATACAAATTGTCAGCCAAAATACATTAAACTGGGTGAGCTGTCCTTTTTTTATGAAAGGCAAATTGGAACATTCTGCCCTGCAGGCAGTTAATGCTTGGCAGGGTCTAGAAGAATGCCTCCTGGTATTGTGACCAAAAAAAAAAAGTTTAAGTGGCAAATTTTGAAACAGATTGGTTATTATTTCAAAATGTACAAATTTTGAGCAGTTACAGTTAAGGAGGATTTTAGTTCATGAAAAAATATTTTAACACCATGTGACATAATACACATAAATCCACTTAGTCCAAGCTTATGGAAAAATGTCCACCTGATGGTGTCCTTGTAATTGAAGCATTGGGAGGAGTCATTAACGCTGCTAGTGCCTATGGCCACTGTCTCCTGTGGTAGTGGAGGGAAAATTGTTTAGATTAGCAGACATCTCATATCTAAAAGGTCTGCTTAGGATTTTGCTTCCGTGATACAGGAATAGAATGAATCTTCCAGCATGAAAGACTTATGGACACACCAGCCAGTGGAGGCTTTTGTCCCTTGGCTTTCCTACCTCTACAAAGCTCATTAAAAGAGTTCATGGAGGTTGATCTCTTCTTTTTTGTTTCTTGTTTCTTTTCTCACTCTAGTACAGTAAAGGGATATTATAGTAACAGGGTAAGGTAGTATAGTCTAAGGTAGTAGTCGGTAGACCCAAGAATACGCCTCAGCTGATGACTTGGTCTTTTCAAAATGACATTAAAACTTGCCAGTCCTTCATTCATTCTAGAATACTTTTTTTTTTGTATACCAGGCGCTGTGGAAATCAGAGAAAGAGGAACAAAGTTCCTATCTTTGTGGACTTGATATGCACTTGCAGTTTTATTAGCAACACTTCTGTTGAGCTGTCAGACAGTTTCAGGGACCCGAGGAGCAATTTTAGAAAATGTGAATTGGTAAAATCAAGCTCACCCCTGCCTCACTTTAAATTCTTATTTTAATACTATATTTGTAATATGAATTTTTAAAAATGAACATTTCACCCTTTTTAAATAAAATTATATATTTTAGTAACTGCGGCTAACTTTTTTTAAGTTGACTACGAGTTCTTTGTGAGTTGACATTTGTTGATGAGTGTAATATTTCCTCGTCTATAAAACTACTCTAACTTTGTATTCCCTTTCATATCAGATTTGGGAACTTCATGATAAATTTATTTCTCCACCAGCTAATAATGATGTTGGCTGCTAAAAATCAATAAACATGAGAAGTAACGACCTCTAACAATTTACTTTTATTAGATTCGTGGAGAGTTTTGATATCTTCTACTCTGCAACTCAGTCTCCAAATTTATCTTATTTTACTTTTCCTAATCACTACCTTGTTGTTGCTGCTGTTATTTTATTTTTCAGGTGAAAAAAGGAGAGGGAAGCAAGGTAAAATTCAACTAATGCATCATTTTGACACTCCCGTTGTTTGGTCAGTGGTGTGCAGTCTGCTATTTCGGATATAATAAATGTTTACAGTACTTCTAGTTTAATGAATGCCCTAGGCTCTAGGACTTGTCTGTGTACTTCCTTGGCATATATCTTTAGTGAGAAAGAGATGGTGTTGTCTTTTTAACCTAATAGAAAGTAAAGCTGAATGGAAAAATTAGATTCTAGAGCAGCTGCCTCAGTGCAGTTTTCCCAGGGAATCAATACAGAGCTGCAGGAGCCTGTCCAGGCAAGAGTGGCAGCTGTGGAGTTGGAGTCAGTCAATTATATCCAAGGTAAATGGCCGAAGGATTTGAAGGAAAGCAGGCTTCATTTTGAGTCAGTGAGGGTCATTGTTTCCATAACCAAGAATTTTCCCCTTTCATTTGCAAAAACTACATAGAAAATTTCTCCAAGAAAGTCCAACAATGTAGCGCCTCACCCTCTGCCCGTACATTTCATTGCTTTTAGATACCTTGATTTACTTTATAGCCTCTTTTTAAAATAGAGGGTTCGAGGTAAAACGATCAATGTGACATGCTTTTTAAAAATACATGAAAAGAGAACTAAAATCTATAAAGTATCTCTGTGTAAAACAGATTCATTATTGTAAATAACTGTAGGTAAGCTTTCCCCTGAAACCATTCCTTCCCCTGCTCTGTATACAATGTGGAAGGTTGTGATCTACTGAGGCAGATTTCATGCAAAGAAAATATGTTTAATGTCTGTAAGTAAAATAAGAGTTGTAAAATGAGTTGGCTTCCCTACATCAAGTAAACATGGAAATGAAATTTGAGTGCAAAACTCAGTGACTCCATATTTAGATATTCAGCCTGGGCTCCTCAGTGCCTTGAAGGCTGAATGCTGACAGTGCTGTCAAAGCACCTCACAAAATCCAATATTCATTCTCCCTATTAAACCCTTAAAGATCCGAAGATGTTTTCTCACCTTAGCCGGTTTGGCTCAGTGGATAGAGGGTAGGGCTGTGGTCTAAAGGGTCCCGATTTCGATTCCGGTCAAAGACACAGGCCTGGGTTGCAGGTCCCATCCTCAGTAGGGAGCATGCAGGAGGCAGCTGATCCAGGATTCTCTCTCATCATTGATGTTTCTCTCTCTTTCTCCCTCTCCCTTCCTCCCTGAAATCAATAAAAATATACTTAAAAAATAAAGTTAATATTTTCTCAACTTTAAAAATATATCTTAAACCGAAAGCAAATCTCATGACTAAAATGGAAAGTTATTTTTATATCACGGGATAAGGATGGCTCATTTTAGCTATTATTCTATATTGTTCAGAAACAGTTCAGTGAAACGCAAACACTGACCAAATCCCACCTTGTTATAACATCCTCTTCTCAAGTTCCCAGGATTCCTACTAACTGGTCATTTGAAGTTCCTACTCCACCCCTCCATTGTTATTATTATTATTATCACTAGTGGCCTGGTGCATGAAATTTGTGCACCGGAAGGGGGCGGGGGATGTCCCTCAGCCTGGCCTGCATCTTGTCCAATTTGGGAGCCCTTGGGGGATGTCCGACTGCTGGTTTTGGCCTATCCCTGTGGGCCAAACTGGCAATCAGATATCCCTCTCACAATCCAGGATCGCTGGCTCCTAACTGCTCATCTGACTGCCTGCCTGATCGCCCCCAACTGCCAACCCCACCAGCCTGATCACTCCCAACTGCCCCTCCCCTCCTTGCCTGACTGACCCTAACCATCTCTATCTTGGCCCCGCCACCATGGCTTTGTCCAGAGGATGTCTGGAAGGTCTCCTGGTCTAATTAGCATATTACCCTTTTATTACTATAGATTATTATTTCTCCTGCAAAGGTTCAGTCTTATTTGTGCTTTGTCCCTTTTCTACATGTACATGCTACAGGAAGATGGTATTCAGCCTCAAACATAGTCTCATGTATATGCTAATAGCTCCCAAACTAATAACTTCAGTCTTCACCTACCCTTGAGTTCCATACCTTTTTTCCAAATGTAAATTATTATTTTTATTTAGAAGTCTAAAGGGAAATCAAAATTGCTGTAAATTAACATACAATGATTATTTTGATCCTATCACCTCAGCAGACAATCAAAATGATCAAAATAAAGACATAGAAACAACCTCCAAGGAAACCAATTCTAGTTTGCTTATATTTTCAACTAAGGAAATGGACACCTTTTTCTGCCCTAAATAGAGGAAAATTTTGACTCCAGTCTAGCTCATCATCACTCTCTCACCTCCAATATCTAATCCATCAACAATTATGACCCCTAAATTTAACTAATTCTATTTTCAAATTCCACTTATATAACCTACATTAAACTACTTATATCTCTCATTTGGATTCTACAATAGCTACTAAAATGGTCTTGTTTATATTCTTGCTTCTTATAATCCATTTTCCTCACAGTGGACAGAATTGTTATATTTACATTATATAATGTACATAAGGGTCCTTCATCCTTTCTTTTTTTATGAATTACTTACTGTATTAGAATAAAACCTAAACTCCACTAAATCTTATAAAGCTATGGATGCTGAGACCAAAAATTACTCAGCTCCAGCCCTGGCCAGTGTTGTCCAGTGGATAGAGGTCAGCCTATCCATGGGAGGGTGGCAGGTTTGATTCCAGTCAAGGGCACACACCTTGATTGCAGGTGTGATCCCTGCCCAAGTTGGGGTACATGTGGGAGGCAACCAATCAGCGTGTCTCTCACATTGATATTCCTCTTTCCTCCCTTCCAATCTCTCTAAAAATGAATGGAAAAAATATCCTAGAGTGAGGATAACAACAACAAAAATTACTCAGCTCTAGTTTTACTTACTGCCCTTCTATTGAAAAAAGAATTCTGAGTCTTTTTATGACTTCTGTATGAATCTAGACCTTTCTTTATATCGGAGCTTAAATATTTTAGAAAAGAGGATATAAAGAAAATCAAGGTATATGCAAGCAATGAAATATACTATGGCTATAAAAACACTTTAAATATGTTTAATGTTAATAAAATATATACTAAACTAAATAAGTAAACAATTAAAACACTACATTCAAGAGCATATTAATATTATATTAATATTATATATATTGGTTTTATTAATACATATATATGAAATATCCAGAAATTATACCAAAATGTTGAGTGTTTATTTTTGTTTGCTTTGTGTTTGTTTTTTCATTTGGAGGAGATAATAAGAAAAATTAATTCCTTTTTATATTTTATAATTTTTCAAATTTCCTTCAATAAGTATGCATATTCAGAATATTATTTATCTTAAAGTTTATATCCTATATTGCATCACAATTAAAATTTAATATAAATTTCCTAGTAATCTGTGTTTGACTTATTAATAGCCTATCAATATGAGGCTTTTTCCTGTTGAGAAAAATGTCAAATATCAATGAATTTGCCTAAGTAATCAGCAGGGTTTTTTTTGTTTTGTTTTGTTTTTATTAGTTAAGGTATTACAAATGTGTCCTCATCCCCCCCCATTAACCCCTCACACACACACACACACACACACTCATGCTCCCATCCCCCGGTTGTCCATGTCCTCGGTTGATCTTCCCCTTACCCCCACCCTCCCCTACTTCCTTTCTGGGGATTGATAGCCTGATTGCTGTTTCTCAGTCTTTGGGTCTGTCCCTTTTCATCAGTCTATGTTGTTCTCTATAATCCACAAATGAGTGAGATCTCA
>NW_006295824.1:2361461-2368016 GCF_000327345.1 Myotis davidii
CATGGTTTCTCTTCTCAAGGTGTTTGGTTATGAAGTTCTCTCTCTGCTGTGTTTTCCGTGAGAAGAGGCAGTGCTTGTCTGAGTTCATGCAGTCACGCTGCTTGAGATCCCTTGTTTCCAGGTTAGTAGCTGGTCTCTGGATGCCGGCAACAATCGCCCAAAATGGCGCGGTCTCCGCTGCTGCGCTCAATCAGCAGTTTTATATCTTGTATAATATCTTTTTATTTAAATACTGAACTTTGAGGTATTTGAAAAATAGCAAATCCTACATTGCAACAGAAAATTATTTTTAATCATGTGCTTTGACACCCTGAAATGATCTCAATAATGCCAGAATCTGACTCCTAATTTGGATACTGTTTCCAAATTAAATTAGAAAAAAACCAAATTTAATCTTGGGGAAAGTATATATTGGTTTTTTACTTTATAAATTCTCAAACACACAATTAACAGGTAGATTTTTCCACATAAAATGTGAATAAATTCTTTGGATTACTTATTGCACTAGAATGAAATTCAAACCTATCTGTTCTACTCTACGAAGTATTTGCATGACTTTGAAAACTACATGTTAAGTGAAAGTAAAATGTAGGCTAATTAGTACATAGCATCGATACTAATAAAAGGGTAATATGCTAATTAGAGCAGACATCTTCTGGACAAAGCTGCAGCAGCTTCCTGAGGCTCAGGCAAGCTGCAGATGGTGGCTGCCACTGCAAGGGCCCGAGGCTCAGGCAGCCAGGGCAGCTGGCAATGGCAACAGCAGAGGCATGATGGGGACATCGCCTTCTCCTGATTGGCTGGTTGCCTCCCACAGAGGACATCCCCTGAGGGCTCCTGGACTGTGAGAGGGGGCAGGCCGGGGTGAGGGACCCCCTCCAGTGCACAAATTTTCATGCACCAGGCCTCTAGTCAACAACAAAAATAGAAAGTGGTGTGGGAATGAAATAGTCAAATTTAAGTCACAGTTGCTGAGCTACAGCAGAGTTCAATGGACAAGTTTTAAAATTTTTTAAATGTAAGTTTTTTTTTTAAATTCCACAAACTGATGTACACCCACTGGTTATGTGGAAGAAGTAATTAAAACAATAACTTTATAGATCTTGGTACTTTATCTAAAAGAAAAATCTAATTGTTTAGCTCAAAGAAATTTTCAAAGCCATGCAAAATACTTTGCTAGTTATGACTTATTTGAAGTTATCTGAATTTCAAAGGCAAGTATCTGAGTTTAGAATTATTTAAACTCTACTATAAAGATTAATAACTAAAGAGTCTAAAGAATCAATTACCTTAAAAGAAAGCCAAAATTAATCTCATATATTTCCCAGTTTTATTATATAATCATGATACTTCTCAACATTTGCAAGGATAAAAAGAAAATTTGTTAAAATGTTGGAATAATATGTTTCTAAAACTTTGGATGTTAATGAGTAATTAAATTAACTAGTTTAATTAAATTAGTGAAAAAAAAGCAAATATATTAAGAGTTTTCTAAAAGTGATTTCAAAATAAGTGACTTGGTGTTATGTTCATATTACACTTAAGGTTCTCAAGCATGTTGAGTTTTCTTTATATGAAAAGTGTACATCTGAAGATGAAATTTACCTTATCAGGATAATCTTGATTTATGTTGTTTTAATGATTTTCACCATGTGCTTAAACTGTTAACACCAAAAATAAAGGTAAACAATGGTCCAGATATAGGAACACACTATATTTTAATTAAAACGTCATAGATTATTTTAACAATTGACCAGCACAAACTAACCATTTTTATCACATCGTGGCTTTATATTAGGAGCAAATAGCTAGAAGGAATTTAGACAATAATGTGATCATAAGTTATAATGTTAGAGTTGGAAGAGACTTAGAATTGATCTTTTCTTACCTATTTATATGCATGAAGGAACCTACTGTTTTCGTCAAGATTCTAGTACTTGGAAAGCTCAACTTGCATCTTCATCCTTTATCTCCCTTACACTGTTTCCTGGTACAGGAGTCACTTCCATCTCACTTTTCCTGAATTATATCCTTTTGTAATGAACTGGCAATCTAGAGAGTAACCTGGATTCCTGAGTGCTGCAAATTAATTAATGCAAAGGAGGAGTCTTGAGAACCTATGATTTATAACCAGTTGGTAAGAAGTACAAGAAACTACCCAGACTTACACCTGGCTCTGAAGCAGTGGTGAGGGGGCTTAGGGGTTGGGTGACAGTCTCATAGAACTGAACCCTGAACCTGTAGAATCTGACACTACCCTCAGGTAGATAGTGTCAGAATTAGATTGAACTGAATTGAATAGGACACTCAGTTGGTGCCTGGAGAATTGCTTGATAGTGGGTGCAAAACCTGCTCTATCTAAATTGGAATTCGGTGGGCAGGACAAAAAAAATGCACACACACAAATACACACATACATACGCATGCATTGACATATACACATAAGCACTTACTCCTGGGAAATAGTTCCCTTTAATTAAGTCTGGATCTCACCAATATTGAGAGTTTGTATCATATCTTACCGTTGTTGTTTTTCTCATCTTTCATTACTGGTTTCTGCTTCTGACCCTCTCTATGCCACAACCTCAAATTGTACAAATGTTAATAGTAACATAATAAAGGAATCCATTATAATTGTGTGGATTTTATCAAGATCATGTTGCAAGTGATCAAATTTAAGGGATTTTAATTTAACCAGAGAGCATGCTCTTAAGAGATGTTTCTATAAACGCCTAAATGATTGCTAGTTAACTCAGAGTTTGTACAGAGGGGAACAGGATATAGAAGTCCCTGTGATGAGAAAGGACATGAAGTGTTTTAAAAATAGGCCAAAAGCTCCTGTGGTTAAAGTGCAATGACTAACAATGATGATGACTCCTCATTAATCTAGATGGGTGGCAGAGGTCAGACAGTGGAGAGGCCTGTAGACCATGTTTAAGATTTTTAGTTTTTTCCTATTGAATGGTTTTAAGCATTGCAGTGATCACCAAATTTTTATTTTTTATTTTTAAAAGATTTCTCTGATGTAGTGGGCTGAAAGGCTGTAGTAGGACCAAAGTGGATGCAGTGATCAAAAGTACAAAGCAAAATGAGCTGGGTGGCTATTGCAATAATAAAGAAAAAGAGATAATAATGTTTTAAGAAAAGTGGTAGTAGTAGAAAAAACGAGAAATGGAAAAAAAAGTGAGTTACTTTGTATATAAAAGAAGCATATTTTTTTTAGAATATAAAAGGGGAAGCATAAAAGATGATGCTAAGGTTTTAGTTACCAAGATAGAGAACGCAGGAAAGAAAGCAGGGATTTGAGGGAACATAAAAAGGTTCACTATGTGAGTTGGAAGTGTTATAAAAAACTTAAGAGGAGATACTTAGGAAGCAATTGGATAGATGTTTACATCCAGATCTAATCAGGGAAGTCTGTACTGGAAATATAGGTTATGGGGTTCAGGCTAATTATTTTATGTTCCATAAACCGTTTATAAGCATTAAGGTCATTATCTCATTTATAATAATGATATGATAAGACATTTTATTTCTTACAAAAGAAGGCTTAAATAGTTCAAATTGATCTCCCTAGATCACATATTACATTGTAGCAGACTCCAAAGGTCATTATTTCAGTTACCTACTGCAAAACAAACAAACAAACAACAAAACAAACAAACAAAACTACTCAAACTATTTAGTGACTTAAAGCAATTTTTGTTAGTACTATACTTCATTATTTTGTAGTCAAGCATTTGGACAGGACATGTTGGAGATAACTTATCTTTTCCTACAGTTTTCTGGATATTGGCTGGGATGAATTGAATGACTGGGGGTTGGAGCAGCTGGGAGTTGGCTGAATATCTCTGGCTCTCTTCACATAGCCTTTCCACTTGGCTTTTCCAAAAGTCTAACCATGTCTTCTGTACAGAGGTGTGCTTCAAAATAGACTCCTTAATGGAAGCTCAGGACTCCAAGAGGAAGAAAGAACCAACTGATAGTCCTCCCCAAACCTAGACCTGGCCAAGCATAGCCTCCTCCCACCAGATTTTAATGGTCAAAACGGTCAGTAACCAGACCAAATTCAAGGGGAGAGGAAAGAACCTTTACCCATCAATGGGAATAGAATGAATGGATTTGTGGCACTCTTTAACCCATCACACCTACAACAGAAACACTTCCTGGTTACTCTACACTACTATCAATTTCTATAAAGTACACCTCCTATTCATTACTGATGTTATATAAAATATCTCTTTCATGCACATGATTATATAAATATAATGATCCTTTATGTCAGTGGTTCTCAACCTTCCTAATGCCACGACCCTTTAATACAGTTCCTCATGTCCTGGTGACCCCCAACCATAAAATTATTTTCGTTGTTACTTCATAACTGTAATTTTGCAACTGTCATGAATCGTAATGTAAATATCTGATATGCAGGATGTATTTTCATTGTTACAAATTGAACGGTAGAGGGACTAAGGTATTTAGGATACCATCAAAGAACAGTACTTTTGAATTCTCCTAGCAAGTAGATGACAAGTGTCTGTGAATTACTCAAGCTGAGGCTCACAAAGAAAGGTCTTTCATATTCTGCTTGAAGCTTCTAACTTTGGACAGGTCCTCCTGCAAATATTCTCATTGACTGAATGTATTACAGTGGTGTGCATAGCTTTGCCTTCATGTAATTGATAGCATGTTGCCCACTGAATGTTAAGAAACTCAGCAATAAGATGACTTTGCCGTTGGCAAAGAGCAAATTCCATATAGAGAATAACACCATTCTCAGTTAACCACTTCCTCTGCTCTTGTGATTGACAGGGCTCTGATTCATGGGGATGAATAAGCCAAATAAATAAAAAATTCTCAACACTTGCAATCACCAACATTATGTGAAAAGATGAAATGGCTTTGATTAGCAATCAGAAATGTCAAATAATCAGGTATTGGGCTTTAATTTTCCTTTTACTCCTTAGAACTTTCAAGAATAACATTTTATATTGTTTAAGTTTTTTTTTGTAAATGATCATACAAGGAATAAATATTAATGTTGAATCAGTATGTAATACCACTCAGCCAGTTAAGAAAAAAATAATATAGTAGGTACGGAATTATAACAGATTCTTACAAAACTATAACATAAAGTTGCAAGTCATCCAAAGACATACAACAACTTACTAAAAGAGAATAATAGTTTAGTTACTCTAATGTATTTAATGGTAACGTGCATGGTGAGGAAGTACTGCAAGTTAAAAAAAACAGGGTGGGCATTATAGTTGTGATCCTGGCTCTTCCAGTTTCTTGCCCTGTAATGTGGGCAAGTCACTCAGTATCTCTAGGTCTCATATAGTGTCAGCTGTATATTAAATACACTGTCACTCATATTAAAGAGTTACTGTAAGAATAAACACAAAATATGAACTCAAATAGTATATTACAGTATCAATATCTATCTATCTATCTATCTATCTATCTATCTATCTATCTATCTATCTATATACTAGAGGCCCAGCGCACGATTAAATAGTACGCAAGTAGGGTCCCCTAGGCCTAACCTGCCATCAGGGACATGTCTGCCACCCCGCGAAGCCTCACTCACTCCTCAGATGCTGCTGGCGCACCGCGATGCTCCAGAAGTCCCACCCGCTGCTGCTGCCCCAGGACCCAGAAGTCCCACCCACCACGGGACCTATCAATGCACCGCCTGGTGAGACCAGTAGTTGGTCATGATGCCGTCATGATGAAAGGCCTTTTATGATATAGATATAATAGTCTAAGTGACAGTTAAGATAGAATGACTGGTCGCCATTATGCACACTGACCACCAGACACTCAATGCAGGAGCTGCCCCCAATCACCGATGGAGCTGCAGGCCAACCCCCCAGTCCCTCCCTGCTACCGGCAGGCCCTGATTGCCTGATAGGGGCCAGGCCCCTAGGCTGGGACAGGGAACTGGGGGTGGTGGCAGACATAGCCACTTTCCCAGGGGGCCAAGGGCCGGCTCTCTTCTTGGGGCCAGTGGCCAACTTCCCTGGTCCCTCCCCTTATTCCTTCCCCTGTCCCTCCCTCCAGCCAGCAGTCCCTTGATTGGCCCACCACCTGCCAACCGCAGAGGTGGTTGGCCCCTCTTCCTGGCCAACAGGTCCCCGATCACTGGATCAGGGCCAGGCCCCGGGCTGGGGAACCAGAAGTAGGTGGTGGTGTGTGGGTGGTGAGCGAAGGAGACAGGGAGGCAGGCAACCTGATAGGCTCTGATCGCAGGCCAGGCCTAGGGACCCCACCCATGCATGAATTTCTGCACTGAGCCTCTAGTTATTTTTATAATTATCAATTATTGTTCATCTCAAAGTAGCAGCTGAACCAGAAAATAGTTCTCCTCAGTTAAGACAGCCAACTGGCCTGGAGGTCAAATCCCCCAGTATCAACGACAACAAGCAAGGCTTAACTACAACAAGACTGCACACAAAGACCACTAGGAGGTGCACCAAGAAAGCATAAAAAATGTGGAGACAAAGAAACAGGACAAAATTGTCAATGGAAGATATAGAGTTCAGAACCACACTT
>NW_006295824.1:2368650-2397865 GCF_000327345.1 Myotis davidii
GGGTGTGGGAGATTCGGAAAGAGACTGGACAAAAATCGTGCACCTATGGATGAGGACAGAGGGTGGGGAGTGAGGGCAGAGGGTGGGGTGGGAACTAGGGGAGTTATGGGGGGAAAAAAGAGGAACAAATGTAATAATCTGAACAATAAAGATTTAATAAAAAAATTTAAAAAAAAGAAAATAGTTCTCCTCAGTGAAATGTTTATTTTCAAGTATGAGAAAGAGAGAATAAGGGTATTAGTGATTACAAAATTTAAAAAAAAATAGATGAGAATATCTGATAAAAAAAAATCATTCCCAGGGAAAGGCCTTTGATATAAATATAAAATTATTTTCTAGGTATTTAAATTATTCATTACTGGTGTTATATAAAATATCTCTTTCATGCACATGATTATGTAAATGTAATGATCCTTAATGCCCTATGCTTTACTCTCCATTCATTCCAACTCCCAATGTGCCATTTCTGTAGAAAATGAAACATCCCAGGGATCTTGAGAGATCTTGTCTGTGTATTTCTTTTACTTTGCTCTGTATAATAGCTAAATTGCTATTCCATAGTCATGTGTTATCCAAAAGACTGATATTTTTGTTGGCTCATTTATCTAATGTATACAGTTTGAAAATATTTGTATCATTTAAAATCCAAACTAGGATTTATTTTATAGCCCTGAAGTTCTCTTTCTCACAACAAGAATAAAAACATAAATTAATTTCATCTCAATTAAATTACTTTGGAATAAAATATGTCAAAAGTTAGAGATTACCTAATCATTTTTATAGAATAAGCTGTCCTAAGCGTCATCCTCCTCTGGGGACCACCAATTACATATTTCTTTACCTTAGTAAAAGCAGATCTTCCCATCCCCTTGTATTCTACATTTTTGTCTGGGAGTCTGCAGGGGTTAGTCTCACTTCCCATAATTGTCTCTCTTGAAATATTTTCTTGGCTGTGCTGTGATGTACTTACTGTCTTTTGCAGGCTCTGCCTCCACTGGACACACCCTTATGACAGTCACCTGCTGGAGAAGCTACTTGGTGACTGGAGCTTCTCTGCCCGGTTGTGGCAGTTGGTAATATACCCAAAGGTTCAGGAAAAATACACAAATGTGTAACGCAGTTTTCTACACTCCCCATTTGTCTCCTGGACACCAAATTGACCCATGTTTCCAAGACTTCTTTATTAAAAAGCTTCCCAACTTCTGTCTTTTTCTTTCTCTTCCTATGCTATAGAAACTAAGATTATGAGATCCTAAATGTAAAATAGGTACTATTTTGTCCTCTCCATTGAAAATGTATTCAAGTTAGGTAACAAAACTTTCTATTTATCTCTGGGAAACTAAATCCCTGGTAGCACTGCCAAACAGTTCATATGCATGTACAAGTATTATGAAATCTTGCTTGGAGCCACTGTAGACATGCCATCATCTAACCATGAAATAATTTTCTTCCAAAATATAGATCTCTAAAGCAAAACCTTATTTATCTTTTTAATTAGAAATCAATAATTATTGTAAATCCTATGTATTTTTTGCTTCTGACTTAAAAATTGAGTCAAATATAATTAACCCCGTGGCAAGTCTATGTAAGTGATATCTTTGGAAAAGAACATCTATCTATTAGCAGTTAGGATTAATATTGATGTTTTCTATATTAAATTATTAAAATTTGTTTTTAAATCAAGCAAATACACAGATTTGTATTTCCAAATTCAATACTGTTGCAAAATACTAAACTACAAGATGATTATCACTTTAATGGTTTATTGTCTAAGTGAAATGAGAAAAAGATTGAATACCTATAAAAATCAACTATCTACATACTTTACACAATCTTACAGAAAAAAATTATTACTCTAAATAATTACATGCTTTTAGTTTATTTCTATAAAATGAAGCTTAGCAATCATTTTTATGAAAAAATGTATAAAACTAGAAAATAATAAAGGTAAAGATGAAACCAGAGTAATGCAATTATACCTATAGTTATGCCTTTAATTATAATCAAGCATCATTTAACAAATAATAAACATTTAATTTCATGTCTTAAAGCAAAATCATATATTTTATTAGAATAATGCATTAGCTTTGTGTCTCCATGGAAAAATTTATGTTTCCCTAAAATAGATTGGTTATACACCTATGAGATAATTAATCCAACAAATTTTTTTAAGAATCCTTTTGTTCCAGATAATGGTATCCAGTTGAGTGTTAGAAATAAAATATGCTATGAGATTTCATATATGGGGTACTTAGTAAGACTTTGGCTATTCTATAAATATTTCTACAAAAATCTATATATATAAAAGCCTAATATTCTAAGTGTCTGACCTATCGGCTGACCACTCGGTCAACCATTTGACCAGTTGCTATGATGCACACTGACCATCAGGGGTCAGACACTCTGGTAGGTTAGCTTGCTGCTGGGGTCTTGCTGATCAGGACTGGGCAAGATGGGCCAGACATGCCCTGGAGCCCTCCCACAGTCCTTCCCCAGCCGGTTGGCCCTGATTGGCCCCAATGGGGACTGGGCGAGATGGTCCCAATCGGCCCCAATGGGGACTGGGTGAGATGGGCTGGACAAGCCCTAGAGCCAACCTCCAGTGGTCCCTCCCTAGCATCTAAAATATTTCTAATTACTTTCCTTTCAATGTGCATGAATTCATGCACAGGGCCTCTACTATTACATATAAGAGAAGATATATAGGATAAGTAGCAAATAGTCAAGCAAAAAGGAGTTTCAGGTAGAGAAAATAATGTGTAAAAGTGTTTTGGGAAAAGAAAAAGTGAAATTACTTAGTGGGAGTGAATCACATTGTATGAGAATAGGAATGGTTAGAGATAAAGCTTGACATTTAAAAATATAAAGAGCAAGAAAGGTTTCTGTTTTTAGTAATGATCACTTAGGCTACAATTGACAAACAAAATCTATTAAACCTGTAGAAAAATGCAACCAAAACCAAGCAACAACAAAAACTGTTAGGTCCTGGAGAGTGATCAAAGGGAATGACACTAGGTGAGGTCTGTTTTATTAAAATTTCTAGTTAATGGCAGACTTTAGTCTCCACCAGGTGGGGAGCAAGACACTGATAGAAAACCTTAGTCATTCTGGCCAGAAAAACCAGAGAACCTTGAAACCACAGGTTTGCTCTGGGCATTGTAAGCACTGACGCTGAGGGGCATTGCCAGAGAAAAAAGTTAGAGAGCAGAAACTCCAAATTATGTGTATAAACTCTGCCATTACAGAAACACAGTTTGAAGTGTAAGCCCAACCAGATAAATTGCCACTAGAAGAAAAAAAAAATCATCACTCTTGGAGAATATAACAGCATCTACAACATAACATTCAAAATAACCAGGATAAAATGTTTAAAATTAGTTGATATATGAAGAAAAAAAGAAGTATGACCCGTATTCAGTAGAAAGGGAAATTAGTGGATCCTGATCATGAGATGGCCCAGATGCTGAAATGAACAGAAAAGAATTATAAAATAACTTTAGAAACGAACTCAATGATATTAAGAAAATATTCTTGTAAATGTCAAGAAAACCCATCTCAGCAGAGAAATGTCTGGAGTCATTCAGACAGTGGCCGTGTCCATATTCCCTGGTCAGCTATTTCTTTTATAACTCCACGTCATGTTCCATTTAAACTTCATGCCAGCCTTTAGCACTTTCCACTTTCTGTACTGCTCTTTCATCTTCCTTGACCAATTTTCTTCTGATTGTCCTTTTTATTCCTTTGTAAAAATATCACCTGGATTTATATCAATGGGAGACAAGAAAGCACTGTAATGACAGCCTTTGGTGATGGCTTGTGAATTGAATAACGAATGCGCAGTGAACAAACACCAACAAACTTTGAGGAAATGATGCAATTGCTCACTGATCATGACACAAGTCTATTATTTATGGAGTGATTTGTGGACTAAAGAGCAAGTAGCAAAATTTGTACTTCATATAATTACTCACAGTTAATATGTGGGGTAACAAATCTGAAGGGTGGTGTTGGGGATTTGGTATTATTTAAGTAAATTACAGTAACTAAAATCCATGTATATAAGAACCATGTAAAGAAAGGACTGATTGAATATATTGACTAGAAGTTATAAGACATAGACTAGTTTTAGTGAATCTACCCTGGATTGGGGAAAAGACACAATATTTAACTGAGAAGAAAAAAAGTACTTAAAATAAGACCGTGAAGAATATCAATATTAAACATTATATTAAAAGATAAGTATAAAGGAGACTAAAAATAGAAGGCCAAAAATTATGCATGTATTACACAAAAATAAAAACACAAAGGGTGTTTCACAGGAGATACATGGCAAGAATTTACAAGTAAAGTGAAAATAATATGTAAAAGAAGGATGTGAATATTGATAGAATTAAAAAAAAACAGTGAAGTCACTGGTTCCTTTTATGGTTAGAAAATAAACTTATTTTGAGAATTGAGTGGGAGATAATACAATGGATAAAGCACGGTAGCTCATGATTTCAAGATGATGACAGGTTTGTTTCTTCTTGATATTATTATTATTTTTTTTAAATATATATTTTATTGGTTTTTCACAGAGAGGGAGGGAGAGGGATAGAGAGTTAGAAACTTCGATGAGAGAGAGAGAAACGTCGATCAGCTGCCTCCTGCACACTCCCCACTGGGGATGTGCCCGCAACCAAGGTACATGCCCTTGACCGGAATCGAACCTGGGACCCTTCAATCTGCAGGCCGACGCTCTATTCACTCAGCCAAACTGGTTAGGGCTTGATATTATTTTTTTACTTTATTTTTATTTGGCTGACATTGGTTAACAAAATTATATAGGTTTCAGGTATATAATTCTAAAGTCTATTGCCTGTTTGAATTCATATAACTGAGAGGAGAAAAACTAAATAAAAAAAAGAAAGATGCAACTTTTAGAATTCATATTACCCTATGGAAAACTTTCAGTGCTGAAAATATAAAACCATAAAAAGAGATATTATTTCAAGACTAAATTAAATGGATTAGAAATACCAGTTAGTAAGAATTATCCTTTTGTGAAGGAAAAACAGAAACGACACTATGGTAAGAATGTGACCGGGGTTCTCATTGTAGTATAAATTCTGTAGTTTAGGTTTTGCTGGAGCCCAAGCTGTGGGGCAAAGATAGCCTGTCTCCTCATCATGGTTCTACCACTTACTAGAAGTGAAATATGGTACAGGTTACTTAATTTGTTTCATCTACAAAAAGGTTAACAATAGCACCTAAATTAATTAAGCTAATCCTATATAATAAAAGCTTAATATGCTAAATGTCTGACTATTCGACCATTCCACTAGTCACTATGATGCACACTGACCAACAGGGGGTAGATACTCCAACTGGTAGGTTAGCTTGCTGCTGAGGTCTGGCCAATTAGGACTGGGCGAGATGGGCCAGACACACACTGGAGCCCTCCCACGGCCCCTCTTTGGCCCTGATCATGCACCAGTGGGGTCCGTTGGCTAGACCTACACCCTCTTGCAATCCAGTACCCCTTGGGGGATGCCATTGGACCAGGACAGTGGGGTTAGGAGGGGCCGTGGGTGCTTGGCTGGCCAGCCCCACCCCCAATCAGGGTGTTGGGGGCTGACTGGGGACCAGGGCAGGGGGGCTGATCAGGGCCCAGATCAGGCTGGTTGGCTGCCGCAGTGCATGTCATAGCCACGGGTCATTCTGATTGTTCTGGTTGTTCCGCCATTCCAGTCGCTGGACTCTTACATATATAGATGTATTACTGAGAAGAGTAGCTAGCATATAATAATTACTCAATAAGTGTTGGAAATTATTATCAATCCAATGGAATATTGGTTCTCACAACTCATACGAGCTATGGAGAATGCAATAAGATAACAAAGATAATAAATTCTGTAAAAGTGTCTTTGTTTATAATTCATACAATGTATTATTAATAACTGAATTATTTCACAGAACTTTTAATATTAATAGCAATGAACTCTATTTCATGGATAAATTTTATTTTTATTTCTAGTGTGTGAAATGCTAATAGAGCTAGAACCTGAAACATTGGGGCTAAAGAGAAATGCTATAATTTGTTTTTCCTTAAAATGAGCTACTTAATATGTATTTTAATTACACACAAAAAAGAAATATAAATTCTCTACATAGATGTGTGATTTACACTGTGACAACTTGTGCTATAGACACTTTTAGGATACCGCCTGGGTTATGTCCTTTCAAAATAGCTCAATTATTATGTCAAATTTTGACATGATTTTCTAGAATACTAAGCATGCATCCAAATAAGATTTGAAAGCGACTTACTTTTATGTAAAGGATTTTATATCTATATAATTTTTATAAAAGATAGTTATGCAAAGAATGCCTTTAAAGTAGAATGCATATATAAATGACTACATAATTTTATATGTGTGCCAAAAATCATAAGTCAGATTCCTTCCTGGTGAAGCCATTTCTCTAGTTGACAACTGTCAAAGCCATCTCAAAAACCCATGAATATTAAAGTACTGTTCACTGGCACATTTGGCATTTTGAAGTCAGGCAAATAGAACTCATGAAATATGAAAGGAATGCCCCATGTCCCTTTGTAGAAAATGTTGCCATTAAGATGATATATGAGGAAATTCACACCTTCATCTGCTGGGTGTGCTCAACTGTATTTTCAATCAACTGTATTACTTTGCTTTGATAGTGTTACCATTGGATGATACTCACTTTTTGTCCTGGCTTTAGGAGCTCCCAAAGTTAAGGTTAAGCAGAAATTTTTTAACTATTTGCATGCATAATACATGTTTTAAACATGCGTGCATTTTTTTAATAATTGTATTCTAACAGTTCATAGATTCCAAAGTCTTTCTATTTTAGCTACTAGTATTAGGTCATAAATGTTCCTGGGCACAACATCCATTGCCAATTTTTATTCTTATATTGCTGGTTTGTGGGATTCAAATTTATTAGAAAATTGTGTTGTGTTACTTTCATATTCTAGCCTTAGAAAATTTGCCCTGCCTAAGTTTTTACATGCTTAGTGATATCATAGATTGGTCTGTTAACTCTAAAATTACAAGTGTCTCTTGCCATAAGGATTTTATTTTGGAATTATTTGGAAGAAAATAATCATTTTATTTAATTTTATTTTAAACTAGTAGCCCTGTGCACGAATCCATGTGCCAATAGCTCTCTGCAGGGCCTGGCCGCTCTGTTCCCATTGCCCAGAGGCTCTCCACGGCCTGACTGGGGGACTCTGGCGGGGCTGAGAAGACCAGGAGCTGCCCTCTTGGGCTATGGGTGCTGCCATCCTTGTGATGGAGTGACAGTTAATTTGCATATTACCCTTTTATTACATAGGACTAGAGACCCATGCATGAAATTTGTGCAAGAGTAGGCCTTCCTTCCCCTAGCTGCCGGTATCGGCTTCCCTCTGGCACCTAGGACCCAGACTTCCCTCCGGCCACAGGCAAGCACCCAGGACCTGGGTGTCCCTCGTAGCTCCGGCTCTGTCTGGAAGGTTATCTGGTCTAATTAGCATATTATGCTTTTATTATTGTAGTCTGTACTATTTTGAAACAAAAAGATAGAGAGTTCATGCTCATTCTAGAGAAATAACAGATATGAATTTACCATACACAAAATAAATGTCTTAAAATTATTTTTTGTTAAAATGGAAAATTAACATATGTATTAATATATATCACTATAAAATATCGATAGTCCATTAGTGCAGAAGTTTAGGAATTGCACATATTACAATGATACATATTTTACATCAAATTTCCTATAGAGATTAATTCTGCAATTCTTTACACTTAGAAGCATGAAGTTTTAAAATTACCTTTCCTTTAATATAGAGCATGTTCATGACTCTTTTGCAACTAAAGCTACCTAAGGCATTATGCACACAATTATAGAATCCACATCTTCTGTAGCTCTGAGTTTTTAACATATTCTACAGGATCACTAATTTCCTTTTGCATAATTAATTATGCGTAAATAAGGTATGATTTTATGAATGTGATATTTTATTGGAATTTTACATACATGGTTTCCTAAAATAAAATTGTCTTAGTACAGTTTTGCTTGCTTGTATATTCATGAATTTATAAATTCATTTTTGTTAGTCAAAATATAAGATGGCTTTCAAAGAAATGTACATATGAATTCAAGGAGTCTAACTTTCAAAATAAAATCCAGTTCAATATGCAACCAAAGTGAATTACTGAATATTCTCATTCACATGTTGAGATGTCCTGCTTTTATTAATTTCCAAATGGTACATGTACATGTACACACATACATACACATAGAAAATCTCTCTTAAGGTAAAACAGATACCCAGATTTGCTCCTGAGTTACGGTGTATTTGCTCCTATGACCTTTACAAATCTAACCTAATAATAGACAAACATGTAAATTGACTGTCCCTCCGCTACACTCACCAGCCAATCAGGAGAGTATGCAAATTAATCCAACAAAGGTGGCCGTTAATTTGCATACATAGGTGCGAAGCAGCAGAGCGAAGACGGAAGGCTCCGGGCTGGAGCAGCAAAGACGGAAGGCTCCAGGCCAGAGCGAAGGCCTGGTCCCGGGTGCCAGAGGAAAACCGGTGCCGGCAGCCAGGAGAAGGGAAGGCCTATTGCTCGAATCTCTTTGTGCAACGGGCCTCTAGTACATATACTAGAGGAAATCATGGATTTGGTTGATTTTTCCAGGTGTCTTAAAGCCCAAATTGTATATCAGGTAGAAGGGTACTCAGAGCCATGACCTCTCCAATACGGAGGAGGTTAGTTGATGAGAGTCAGGAATGTGGAACTATGTGACATATTGTATAAATGTACTATATTACATATGCAAGAAAACTGGATGGTTTAGAACAGCGGTTCTCAACCTGTGGGTCGCACCCCCTTTGGTGGTCGAACGACCCTTTCACAGGAGTCGCCTAAGACCATCCTACATATCAGATATTTACATTACAATTCATAACAGTAGCAGCATTACAGTTATGAAGTGGCAACGGAAATAATTTTATGGTTGGGTCACAACAGGAGGAACTGTATTTAAAGAGCCAGAAGGTTGAGAACCACTGGTTTAGAAGAAATTTCCTAAAAGAACTATGCTGTGAAACATCTTCCTTGGGCCCTGAAAAGTTATTGGCAACATTGCTTTGAGCAGCAGAATTAAGATCATGCTGAAAAAATAATTTTGCATTATCCAACTGATAATCTAGTATATTTACAGTTATTCATAGGGTTGGCAGTCTTAAACTGGTAGTAACAAGATCAGGAAGTTCTTAGGATAATGGCAGACAGAGAATAATTCAGGAGTTTCCAAATAGCTCATTAGTCTCCCCTGGGAGATTTGCCCTTGGCCTATCCAAAGAGTCAGCACACATTTTCTGTAGAGGGCCAGATAATATAGTCTCTGTTATAGCTACTCAATTCTGCCTGTAGCAGGAGAACAGTCACAGAAAGCACATAACTATGTGGCTGTATTACAGTAAAACTTTATTATGGGAAATTTACATTTCATATACTATTCTCAAGTCATTTAATATAAATCCTATAAATGTTTTCAACTATTTAAAAATGTATAAATCATTCTTTGTTCATAGACCATAAACAAAAAGATGACAGGCAATAATTTGCCAATCCCTGGGCTGAGAACAAGTCTTCCTGGGAAGTAATAGCTCCTTTGATCCTCCTCATTCTGGTAGCAGGTGATTCGGTTTGATTTGGGAACCCAGACATTTTATTTACTTGGTTAAAGAATAAATGAGTAATGGAAACTCTGAATTATAACCTCTCCTCAGATATTTATGTGGACTATGCCTGATATCCAGCAGTCCCCTCCAAACTACGGGGCTGGAATTTTAAGTATTTATGTTTATAGATGGTCTTGATGTCATTATGGAACACAAACATTCTGATAAATATACACTTAAGGTCATTTATGTTGAACATTACTGTTAAAAACTGATATAGATTATATGTAATGCATTTATATATACACATTTGCCAGACAATTGTGATTTTCGATATGTAACTGTGATAAAGTTGTTTGGAATGACTTTAGTTTTAAAAGGAATAAGATGAGCTATTAGCAAATGAGAACTGCTTAACAAATGAACAAACAAGACAAACAAATAAAAAAAAAACTTATAGACACAGATAACAGTATCTGTAGTTACCAGAGAGTTGGGAAGGAGGTAGTAAAGGGTAAAGGGAGTCAAATATATGGTAACAGAAGATTTGAGCTTGGGTGGTAAACCCAGAATGCAATATACAGATGATGAGTCATAGAATTGTACATTGAAGCCTATGTAATTTCATTAACCAATGTTAATAAAATTTCATCAAAAATTTTAAAAAAATTCAAAAAAATAATAGTAATTCTACAGATTATAATATTATTCAATAAAAAAATGATCAAAGACCCTGGCTGGTTTGGCTCACTAGATAGAGCATTGGCCTGGGGACTGGAAGGTCCCGGGTTCGATTCCGGTCAAGGGCATGTACCTTGGTTGCAGGCTCATCCTCATTAGGGGGTGAGCAGGAGGCAGCTGATCAATGCTTCTCTCTCATCGATGTTTCTAACTCTCTATCTCTCTCCCTTCCTCTCTAAAAAATCAATAAAATATTTTTTAAAAATGATTAAAGCAACCCTTATACTAGTTGGAGAGAAGTGTACTTACAATACTCGGGTAGCTACTTTACCAAAGGTCCAAGAGTTAGCATTTAGTAGTAGGAAAGCATATGGGGTTGTTCACAATTTTGACATATTATAATTTTTAAGTATTTTTTCTAATTCTTTGGTTTCCTCAATCACAGTTTGAAAAAATTAAAGAAAAATTCAAGCTCTGAGTAAAATGGTGTAATGAAATGGTGATTCCCAATGTTACTAAGGGAGTAACATTGCCTTAGACACTCCTGTGGAAAAGTGGGTGCTTTCGCAGTCCAGAAAGATGGGATATACTGAGACCGTACATGGTTAGTCCTGTTTTGGCATCAACAACCTCTAATTCCATGTTCAGATAAAACAAGTCTTCAAGATATTATATCCAGTATGAACATCCACCTGTGGTACGCTATATAAACATTTTTATTCCTCTGAAAAGACTTAAAATTAAGACTTCAACTTGCTTGAACAGAATCTCATTTCTTTGAAATACAGTAGGAACAGTGTTTCAGGGAAATAAGACACATTTTCACAATGAGGCAACTTGGCTATCCACCAGGTAGAGATAACTTGATATATGCAAAATATTACAGGAAGGCAGACATTCTTATAAATATTTTGGGGTTTTTGAACACTTCCCTGCCACTCCATAAAGATAACCCTGACTGCCTGGCCAGGGTGGCTCAGTAGTGGAGTGTCGACCTATGAAGCAAGAGGTCATGGTTCCATTCCCAGTCAGGGCACATTCCACGGGGTTTCGGATTGGATCCCCAGTGCGGGAGGTGCAGGAGGCAGCCAGTCAATGATTCTCATCATTGATGTTTCTCTCTCTCTCTCTCTCTCCTTCTCCCTTCCTCTCTAAAATCAATAAAAAATATACGTTTTAAAAAGATAACCTTGACTAACTCATGTTGCCACAAAGCTGGGACAAAGGCCTTCATAGATTTTAAGACGTGCATTCTTAAAATGCTATATGTATGGTATACTTTTTCTCTGCACTATGAACAATAAACTTTTTTAAGAACATATTTGCATATTTAAACTAAAACCGTTTCAATTTGTGCTCAATTTAGAGTCTGTTTTTAATTCCTCCTCATAAGCATTTTTAAAGGTGCTGGAAGTTTGTTAAGAGACCATATTGGTCTTCAATGTAAAGAAAGAGTAAACGTGTTTCATATCATTTTTTGTTTGGCATTTCTTAGATTTTTTAGGAACAGAGAACTACATGTGAATCCCTCCCATCAGATGAGATTCCTCAATTTGTCATGTTGATACCTGGCTGGGACCATGTATGAACCGGAGCTACAGAGATAAATCAGGCATCTACCTGGTGATCTGGACATAAAGCTCTTGCCTCCATCAGGCCTGGCAACAGAATCGGGAAAATAAATCTGAGACTGCACAAATAGGTCCTCCCAGGAAAACACTGCTTTAACAAAGTGATCCTCTGCTGTCAACAGGGTATTTTCAGACAATGTGCACTAGTATGTCAACTTTATTCCCAGGTAGTATAAAAATAAAACACATTAAAATGCATAGGTAGCCGAAACCGGTTTGGCTTAGTGGATAGAGCATCGGTCTGCGGACTGAAAGGTCCCAGGTTCGATTCCGGTCGGGGGCATGTACCTTGGTTGCGGGCACATCCCCAATAGGAGATGTGCAGGAGGCAGCTGATTGATGTTTCTCTCTCATCGATGTTTCTAACTCTCTATCTCTCTCCCTTCCTCTCTGTAAAAAATCAATAAAATATATTTTTTAAAAAAGCATATGTATATGTATGTACATATAAATATATATTTTTTTCTTCTCCATATTTTTAACATCCTTACAATATTCCTTTAATGCCATGCCTCATGATTCTATGCCAAGGTTAACACCTTAAGAGAACATCAGATTATATATATATTTTATTGATTTTTCACAGAGAGGAAGGGAGAGGGATAGAGAGCCAGGAACATCAATGAGAGAGAAACATCAATCAGCTGCCTCCTGCACATCTCCCACTGGGGATGTGCCCGCAACCAAGGTACATGCCCTTGACCGGAATCGAACCTGAGATCCCTCAGTCCACAGGCCGACGCTCCATCCACTGAGCCAAACCGGCTAGGGCGAGAACATCAGATGCTTAAGTGAGCCAATGACCTGGCTCATCTCCACTTTATTTGAAAACATACACTAGAAAAAACATTCTGCAATTTCTTATAATTTTTAATGTGTGCCTTTATTGAAGGTTAAGAATTTGAGTTTCCAGGCCTCTCTTTAATCATCTAAATTTAAATCTCGCAATGTCCTCACTACTTCTGTTTGCCTCTGAAACCTGCTCTTGGCCTGGATGATAGTCCCAAGTCAGTATCCTGTTCTCAAAGAAAGGATTTAATTAATAGAGGCCAATATTTGTTTCTTTGCCTTACTGACTTTCTCCTAAGAATTTTAAATGCCTTCCTGAGACCTTTGTAAACACCCACACAGGATAAACCCATTCATTTATTTACGATCATTCTGTTGTGATTCTGCATAAATCAAGGTTCCATAGCCCAATAAAAAGGTAATATATTGAACCAATATTTAGCAGTCGGGTTATTAAATTCTTATTGCTCAACTAGTATATTGATTTCAAGCTGACAGGAAATAAAAACACAAACTTTTAAACTTCATTTTTAAAATAGGTTTTAAGAAAACCCCCATGTGCTGGCTGGGTCTCAATCACTTCCATGTTTTTTATGATAAGAGAGTGTATAATATATATTTTCACCTTCCTCTCTTTTAAGATTTCCCTTTGAAAAGGCAACAATAGCTCCAGGCAGTCATCTACCATGATTAATGACAGAGGCAGTGGCCTTTGTGTTAAATTGGTGTCCTGTTACTAAAGTTTTCAAGGTCACTATTCCCTTCCGAAAGGTTCAAAGTAAGTTAAATATTCATAGAACATGACCTGATTTTATGAGAGATGCCATGTTTGTTGTTTTATGACAACCCGTTTTAATGAAATGCAAAGGAATTTTCTTTCTAAGTATTTCTAAGGATTTGACTATTCAAGTGGGAATGCTATTGAAAACCTTTTTTTATGACCGAGGAAAATAAAACCATTTTTATGAGCTGCTTGTTATAGAAGCATCATTTTCTTTACTAACATTATCTGCAAAAGTCAGAAGTCTTTTAACCTATCTAACTGATGGTCTATTGGTATCAGATGTGCTAATAAAAATCAAGCTGTGAAGCATTGAGGGTCACTTTAGTCAAATGCTTTAGTTGCCAATTTAATGGATTACATTTATTGGAAAGAGACATCTCGAATGGAAAATATTTTGTTCTTATACTTTATGTGCTTATTAGCAATCTGATTTATACCAAGGGATGAGCTGCGGTTGGGGGAACTCTACCAAAGTTAAAATTTGTTAGTTTAGACAGAAAAATGAGAGAAAGAAAGAAGGAAGAAAAGAAGGAAGGAAGGGAGAAAGGAAGAAAGAAAAATGAAGGAAAGAACATAACTAACATCTCTATGCTTTTCATTATATCAATGCTCATGTTTTTCCTCTATTTATTTATTTATTTATTTATTTATTTGATACTATAGCCTACATATAATATACTTCCAAGTATATGCAACTTTGTAATTATTATTTCAGACAACAAAAGCTCACTGTGCAATCTTGTAAAATGCTATCCCAAATACTGTAATAGAAAAGTAATTGATACTAATCATCCTGCCTTTGACTAAAATTCCCTAATGCAAATACTATTTTATTTAAAACTAGAGGACTGGCACACAACATTCATGCTCTTGGAGGGTCCCTCAGCCCGGCCTGTGCCCTCTTGCATTCCAGAAGCCGAGCCCTCAGGGAATGTCCAACTGCTGTGGAGGCAGGAGAGGCTCCTGCCACCGCTGCTGCAGCTCGCCAGCCAGCAGCCATGAGCCTGGCTCAGGGCTTCTGGCTGAGCAGTGCTCCCCCTGTGGGAGTCCACTGACCACCAGGGGGCAGCTCCTGTGTTGAGTGTCTGCTCCATGGTGGTCAGTGCATGTCATAGCAACTGGTCATTCTGCAGTTCGGTCAATTTGCATATTATGCTTTGATTATATAGGTTCATATAAGCCAAATAGTCTTGTCATATATTGCAATTTGAAAGGTGTTTTATCTAGCTGGTTTGGCTCAGTGAATAGAGGGTCAGAGTGCGGATTGAAGGGACCTGGGTTTGTTTCTAAACAAGGTCACAAGCCTGGGTTGCAGACTCAATCCCCAGTAGGGGGGATGCAGGAGGTTGCTGATCAATGATTCTCTCTTGTCATTGGTGTTTCTATTTCTCTCTCCCTCTACCTTCCTCTCTGAAATCAATAAAAATATATTTAACAAAAAACAAAAACAAAAACGAAAGGTGCCCTGGCTGGTTTTGCTCAGTGGATACAGTGTCACCTGTGGACTGAAGAGTCCCAGGTTCGATTCTGGTCAGGAGCACATGCCCGGGTTGCGTGCTCGGTCCCCAGTTGGAGGCATGCAGGAGGCAGCCATTCAATGGTTCTCTTTCATCATTGATGTTTCTGTCTCTCTCTCCCTCTCCCTCCTTTCTGAAATCAATCAATCAATATATGGTGTTTTATCTATGCATATGATTCCTCTTTAATTGACAATATTTCTTTTAATAGGCAAAATCTGTCAGTTTCTCAATCATGTAATATTCCTCCACCTCTGTCAAACTATTACAACTCCATAAGAATCACTAAAATATAATTGAAAAATTTACTAGTTAAATTAATCCTAGAAACAAGGTTTTTAAAATGCTAATGATTTCTTCAATCCAAAGGAAATATATGTGTGTACTGAACAATATGAGCATAAGAAAATGAGTAAGTTGTGGCCCTTGCCTTCAGGAAAATACATTTGGTATGTATATATGTCAACAATGATAGGATAAGAAAATATCCTTTCATGTTACACTAAATTACAACAAAGTTTAATGGAAGCACAGAGGAAGAATAGAAAAAAATCATTGTCTAATGAAATAAAGAATTCATGTATACATTGACATTTACAATTGGCACAAGAATCTAAGCAGAATCAAATATGGTATTTAGAATAGTGAAAAAATAATAAGCATATTAGGAGCTGAGATTAATTCAGTAGTTCAATTATAATTTTAATAAGTAGATTATGCGAGTAAAAGGCTAAGGGTTTTTAGAAAAACACATGCCTTGAAATGTTCACCATTTTTCTAAGGGCTTTGATCTTTATAATTTAATCCAGTCACTAAGGGCTACAAACATATTTGCATTAAAATTTGAAATTCCATGGGCTTACATGTTTTGTCAAAGGAGATAGGGCAGGTATATATAATTTGCAAAAATGTAAAAAGAATGGCCAACACTATATTTTAAAAATATACCTGACACATATGAGATTCAACAGAATCTATATGAAGCACACGTATGAGTATGATTTTAAATGACCAAAGTACATTGATTGTCGTGGAGGAATTTTAAAACCTTGTAAGCTAGGCTGCAGTAAAGAAAAGAGAAATTTGCTAAATGAGTGAATGAGCTATCTAAGCAAAATTAAAATAAAACAAGAATTAAAAAGGAAAAATATTATTAATTTATATTGATTTATTTAGTTATTATTTTTTATACATCAGTAAAAGTTAGAAAATTTGCTTTGATTTTTTTTTTTTAGAAGTTTTTGTTTGGCTTACAAAAAGGATATTCAACATGTGAAAAATGCTTACTTGATAATTGCATAGCAATTATGGAGAAAGTAACTATGAGTTTAGGTAAAAAGAGTTTTATTTGTAGTAGAAGCATATTGGACTGGAACCCGAATTCTTTGTTTCCCAGTGTTGAAGAATGAATCCAGGGATAGAGAGTAGTATAGCAAAGGTGGAGATTTATTGAAGAACAAGTACAGACTCCCATGTGGGGAGGGAGAAAATGGTCCCACTGAGTTCTTTTTCCCTATGGCTTATAAAGGCTGCAGATCCTGGTGCCTTGATATCCCCTCTGATTGGGCACTATTCCCTTAGACTGGTTACTATAGTAACTCCTGAACTCAAAGGTCAAACACCACATGGGACATGTGATGCCCTCCTCCCTCATTGTTCTTTTCTTTCTGGCTTTCTTCCTTTATTTTGTAAATATAGACCTTTTTGGCTACTTCCAGCTCCCCTGTCTTATGTAAATGCAACTGTTGCTGCTCCATGCACCTGGCTTCCATGTGTTATGGAGATGCATCTGTTGCTGTTTCTTTGTCTTATGGAACTGTAACTGCACCTGGATTCCTTCTGTTACGGAGATGTACCTTCTCCCAGTCTGTAGCCCTGTGTTATATATATATATATATATATGTATATATATATATATATATATACATATGTATTCAATATAGTGCATTAGAAGGCATGAATAATGGTAAAGCCATTTTCTCTCCCTTAATTTTTTCATATTTACTACTACATCCATTTATGCCAATGAAGGAAGTTAGATGAAAGGTAAACTACTGATTGCTTATTACATTCCAGTTTACCTTTACATATATAATTTGTTTAAACTATAAAATACTTGTAGCAAATCCATGAGATTCATCCTGAGTGATTTTTTTAAAATCTTATTTTTTGTGCTTTCATTTTATCAGTTGCTTCAGGTAGAGCAGCTAGATATGATCCTTATTTCATGAAGCTCACATTCTAGTAAGGGAAATAGACATTATATAGGTAATGAATTATATTTCAAGTATGTTATTGGATCAGAGAGTCCTAACCTAGAGCAGGGGCCACTAATCCTGAAGGAAGTATTATTCACGCTGAAACATGAAATAAAAGAGAGAATAAGTTTGGCAAAGGGGCATAAAAAGAAAAAGAGGCAAGGAAAATTTGACTATAGGGGAAAAAGATAAAAAAAAATTGCATGCCTCAGATCTGGAGAAGATATCAAAATATGCCCATGGTGCCTGAAGCATAGCATTCAGGTAAAGAATGGCTGAGACTGAGGCTAAAGAGGTTTTGGGTGATTGAAATAATGGGGATATCATCTCTACTATGTCAAAGGTTAAGGACATTGATAAGATTTTAGAGATCATTTAAAAAGAAATTGACTCTAGCCTGGCGGGTGTTGCTCAGTGGTTGAGTGTTGATCTATGAAGCATGAGGTCACAGATCCATTCCAGGTCATGGCACATGCCTGGGTTGCAGGCTCCCTCCCCAGTAGGGGGCATGCAGGAGGCAACTAATCAAGGATTCTCTCTCATGATTGATGTTTCTATCTCTCCCTCTTCCTTACTCTCTCATAAATCAATTTTTTAAAAAAAGAAACATTTAAAAAGTTGACTCCAGGTATAGTGCACAAATCAAATAGATGATAGGAGATAAACTCAGTGGCTATAAAATAATCTGTAAAAAAAAAAAAAGATTAGATTGTCATAGGGTGTTGGTAGTAGAATTAGAGTAAATTGAGTGGATGTATCTTTTAAGTAAATTTAATTATTTTCTTGATTAGAAGTAGGAAATAAAAAAAGGAGTAAAGTATGATACTTAAGTTTTGGGTTTGATAAACGTTGCTTGTTAACAATATATACTGAGATGTGAAAGACTGGGAAAGAACTCAATTTGGGGTTTTGGTGAGAGGATGGGAGATAAAGAGTTCATTTTATATTTATTGAATTAGTTGTGACAGTGAAAATTTATCATAGAGTTTCCACAGTCAATTATGTACAGGAGTCTGATGCTCAAGAGAGAGAATGATTCAGGAAATAAAAATTGATAGTTGTCAAAATATAGATGGTTATTCAAGCCAATAAGTTAGATAAAATCTTCTAAAGAAAATGTGTAGACAAATAGAGAGAACTAACCGTACAGCCCTTGTTTTGGCACATCTACATTGGAGGTAGGAGTAGAGGAGGAAGAATAGATGAACAGAAAATGACAGAGTTAAATAAGGAAATATGATTTCATAGAAACAAATAGAAGAAAAAAATCCTTTAGGAGGGAGTGAATACTACTAGCAAATGCTATCAGGAAATTAAGCAAATTAAAAACTGACATGCCCATTATAACTAGAAACCTTAAGGACAGTGGAATGAACAATTTCAGTAGAACTTTGGAAGCAGAAAAAATTGAAGTTTTAAGAGCCAGTGGCAGGTATGGAAGTGTGGTGTAAATTTGGCAGTAAAGGGGAAAAGAGATATATCAAGTCTAGGAAATGTTTTTGTTTGTTTTCTGACTGATTGGCTGGCAAGCTGGTTATTTGGTTGTTTTTAAGATAGAAGAGAATTGACCGAGTTTAATTGTTTCTTGGGGCTTTATTGTTGTAAGTGACCCAGAGAAATTACCCTTAACTATGATAATGGTCACCTCTTCAATTGCACCAGAAGAGAAGGATAGTAGCAACAAATGAAGATTTGAGTGTAGGATGTTGCATTTGGTAGTTGGGGTTTGAATGACTTTCTGGGTAAATATATTTTATTCTCTGTAAGTTAAGAAGTTATCTACAATCAGTGAGTGAACCTAGAGGGAGCCAATGGTTTGACAGGTTCAGGTTAGAGTTAGAATAGAATTATGGAAAATGAGTGAATGAACGGCTTATTGGGTTGTTTGTGCATCAGTAAACCTAATTAAGGTTTCTAGTTATGAATTTATAGGGGTGTCAGGTTCTGATTTATCTTGCAGTACTCAGCAGTCTGTGACAAGGCATGGGGGGCGGGGGGGAGACAGACTCCTAGATTCACTCCAGAAGTTTTTGTTGTTGTTTTACCAAACAGAGCTTCACAAAGACTGTCAGATGAGGCACTATAGGATACTGGCAAGATATCAGATGATATGATTAACCATGTAATCAAAGGTGAATAGGGAAAATGGTGAGCCATAGTAGTGACCATTATTCCAAGAAGACAAAAAATTGAGGGACTGGAGATACTGAATCAGATAAATGAGTGGTTGGAGTCAGAAAGTGAACTGGCCACATTTGTGGTTCCTAGTGATACAGTTATGGTCCTCCAAGTGCTTGACTGGTGTGCTAGGTAGTAATAGTCACTGGAAATGGGGGTGTCAATGCAAGATGTTGAAAAGGCCAATGTAGAGAAAGGCACTAGTCCATTAGCTAAAATTGTCAAATACTATTGAAAGGAGTTTTTAGGGGTAAAATAGGCAGGGTTAGGACATTTTAGAAATTAAGGGGTCCATGGAAAAAGCACAGGGCAACAGAGGTGTAGAAGGTATAATTCCATAGAATAAGAGAGGTGGGAGCTGCAAAAGGTATACATTTCCATAGAATAAGGGAGCTGGAAACAGAGGAAGGTATACATTTACAGAATAAAGGGAAGGAATCCTCCCATTCAGAGAGGGAAGAAGAAAGCTCCAAGGGGAATGGAAAAACAATAAGAGAGAAGAGGAGAGCCTGTGAGGTTTAAGCCCTGGAGTTGCTATAGTGACCAATCAGAGGGGGATATCAAGGCAAGAACTGCTGCCTTTATAAACCATAGAGAAATAGGACTCAGTGGGACCTCTTCCCCCTCCCACATGGGAGTCATGCTTGTTTCTCAATAAATGTCCACCTTTTACCATACTACCTTTTGTCTGCTTAATTCTTTGACTCCACTGGACAAGAATCCGGGAACAATCCTGCCCAGAGGAACACCATGCCTTCCAATCCAGTTTCCCCAATTCATTATGGCGTTGGTTTGTTGGTTTGCTCTTGGTGGTCTGATGTACAATCTGATCTACATAACTCACTGATATTCCTGGAGTGAGTGGCTAGTTTTCTGAAAATGTGAAGAGGTGCTGAGTTGAGGTAAGATAAAAATAGGCAATTGAATTAAAACAAATAAAAAAGTGGATGCAGAAATAAATCAAACCAATCATTAGAGATCTAATTTGGAAGAAGACCTGGAGACCATACACTGGATTAGTTTTCTCTTTACAAATAGTGAAACTTCTACACTCTTGAGTTCTAAAGATGTGGTAGAAAGAGATTGTTAAATCAGTCATAAGAGCTACTGCACATTAATGTGCAAACATATATAGATAATTTGAAACCATAAAGTAAATTAATATTCAGGAAATTTACTTGTGTTTCAGTTTACATTTTCAATAGTTTGGGTTCCATTAGAAAATTTAACCATTTTATTTGTAATTTGTGTGTGTGTGTGTGTGTGTGTATGCACTGTGTGAAAAATATTAGAATGCACTCACCAACATAAAGTATAACATGCTTCTTTTTAATAGAAACAGTTGAAAATTGGTCACAAAATGTAATTATTTTGTTTTGTAAAGCTTAATTTTATGGCTACATAGGAAAGTTTAATTTTAAAAGGTCTAGACACAGTAGAAAAAAATTTAGTTCAGGTATAAGGAAATGGCAGGAGCCCAAAGTTCTAGCATTTGAAAAGAAGCTCATATAAAGATCACAGAGTTACAATTTAACCTTATTTTACTAAAAATCTGCTATTTCTTCTGAGCTTCCTGGAAAGGAGAGGCGTGGTATTTAATTTAAGGACAGACAAGGGGAGATATCCTAACATGATAAAAGGAAGGCCAATGCTTTTGCTAGATGGGCTGTGTGTTCATTAAAACTACTTAATAGTCTTCATTTAAATGCTTAGAATAGAGGTTTTATAAGGTTAATGTTTCACTGAAAATTTAATAGAATAATTAGCTAAATTCTAAACTAGGGTAACTAAAATGATGATCTTGTTTAAACAGAATAATTGAGGGCATTGGATGATTTTTAATTAGATTGTTAATTGATTCCCCTCTTTACTTTTTATGAATGATTGATTAGAGTACATTCAATTGCAAAGGATGTTAATTCCTATTATGACTGGGTTCCATATACTGAAGTTCATTTTCTTTCTACTCTATTTTCCTGTTTACTTTCATCACTGCTGATAGTTTTTATAGCACTACCTTACTCAGCTTTGTTGGTCTAGATTAAAAGTTGCTTCATCTAAAACTAAATATGTTTCTCCATATGTCAGTTATATTTTATGATCTTCTTGAACCCCACATAGCTTTTCATAGGTAATTTGACAAATTTTACAAACACATGAAATGTTTTTTATGATTCTTGCTATCAGAGAAAAATATAGTCTTCATGAATAATATGGCAATAGTGTAATGCAAATGATGATAGCTAATATCAATGAGCTAATTACATGTTCTCGGGCCTTCTCTATGGGGTGCTCTTATCTTCAGCCAAACAGACACAAAATATGATTGTGCTTAAGGAATTAAAAATAACCATGGCAGCAATTTATTTATCTCCCATCACTGCAAAATGAAAGGTTTTTCTTTAATAAAGTTTTTGCACATAGATGGCTTTACCAGAAAAATGAATTTTATGCCTTTAAATACTGACTTTAAAGTTTATAACTGGTTTTATGGATATATGAATAACGTGTTTCATCTACTTTTCTGCCCTTTAACCAGGGGATGCTGAACAAATTTAAAGTTTTCTTGATGTCTGAAGGTCAAAACATGAATACAAATTATGTTAACCTCCTTTAATTAAATGACCTCAGAGGCCAGAAAGTCTTGGGTTGTTTAGGCTGTGATGAACTTGGCTATAATGCTAAGGGACTTATGGAAAGCTACACCATAGTTAACTGGAGTCAGATTTCTTTCCCCACAGGCTTTAGTTTTTAAATTCAATTGTTGCAGAAAGTTATTTTTTTCTCTATTGATTAAGGTATTATATATGTGTCCTTATCCCCTATTGCCCACCCCCTGCCCCACCCCCCACCCCGCCCTCATGCCCTCACCGCCCTGGTGTCTGTGTCCATTGTTTATGCTTATATGCATGTATACAAGTCCTTTGGTTGATCTCTTCCCCTCCACCCCACCTCCCCTGCCTTCTAGAGGCTTACAAAGTCCAGGCCCGAGCAGCAATGGTAAGCAGGACTCAGAGAAGTTTTGCATCCCAGCAGAGCATCTTTTACAGAAGCTCTCAAACTTCTTGGATTAAAGAAATAGGAAGAGATAACAGCATGACTAGGAGACAAGCTGATGTTAAATTCAGATAGTTGCCGAAAGCTTCTGGGTCTTTAAACAATTGCAGCCAGAGGGACTGAATTCTCTCTGCACTTAAAATACAAGATCTGATAATAGAAAGGTAATAGGATTTGTGAAAGCAAATCAGTATATTTAGAAGACGTGGGTCCTGTGGCAGATAGTGCCACGATAATGAAAAAAGGTACACCAGATCATTGCTGGCCCTTCAACAGTCATTCAAGTGAAAGCTTTAAGTAATTCTCTAGTGAAGAGGAATTTAAATAAAACACTAGAGATATAATTTCTGTTTTTTGAATTCTTATTACTCATCCTACCTCTTTACATTTCCTAGGAGAGTACAGATTTTATTGATTTCACTATATTGTGGTGTCTCAGCTTAGAATATGTTCCCTGTTTGAGAATTTTAAAAATACTGTCAGATATATATGTGCATGCATTTCAAAATATACTAGAGGCCTGGTGCATGAAATCCGTGCACTGGGGGAGGGGGCCCTCAGGCTGGCCTGCACCCTCTCACAGTCCAGGACCCTTTGCTCCTTACCACCTGCCTGCTCATTGCCCCTTACAGCTTGGGTCGCTACTACTTAGAGCTGCCATGGAGGCATAATGACCAGTTGTTCTGGTCATTCTGCATAATGGCCACTTAGGCTTTTATTAAATAGACTAGAGGCCTGGTGCACAAATTTGTGCAGGGCTGGGGTCCAGCCAGCCCAGCCTTGATCAGGCCCCATTGGGGTGGACTGGCCTGGGGAAGGGCCGTGGGCAATTGGCCAGCTAGCCTCACCCCCAATGGGGGGGGGCAGAGATCAGGGGCCAGGTTGGCCAGGGGGAGGGATCACAGGCAATTGGAGAGGTGGCTTACCGGGCCCCGATCAGGCTGGTTGGCTACCACAGTGTGTGTCATAGCAACTGGTAGTTCTGGTTTTTGGTCGATTTACATATTAGCCTTTTATTATATAGGAATAGAGGCCTGGTGCACAAAAATTGTGCACTCAGGGTTGGGGGGTCCCCTCAGCCCAGCCTGCACCATCTCGCAATCTGGGACACCTCGGGGGATGTCCGACTGCCAATTTAGGCCTCATCCCACTGCTGGTCTGTTTGGACATCTGTTCAGTTATTTCAGTTGTGATGGTCGCTTAGGCTTTTATATAGATCGATATGAGGTGTAATGGGGTATATTGTGAGTGGGCATATGTTTGTACCATGTGTTAGTCAACACTATCTCATGAATTTTGTAGTGTAGGCTTCGGTTGATCACAACTTATTAATTTCTTTTTTTCAATATCTCTACCTAAAAGTGTCCCTTGGAGGATTTTTAAGAAAAGCTATTTCTGAAAATGTTCTGAAAGAAAGAATTCCATCTGAAATAGTAAATTAAAAGTAAATGCCCGGCCTGGCCAGTGTACTTCAGTGGTTGAGAGTCAACCTATGAACCAGGAGGTCAAAGTCTGATACCCAGTCAGGGCACATGACAGGATGTGGGCTTGATCCCCAATAGGGGGCATGCAGGAGGCAGCTGATCAATAATTCTCCCTCATCATTGATGCTTCTATCTCTCTATCCTTCTCCCTTCCTCTCTGAAATCAATAAATGATTTTTAGGGGTGAAATAGGCAGGTTCGGGAAACTTTAGGAATTAAAGGGTCCATGAGAAAAGCTCAGGGCTACAGAGCTACATTTCCATAGAATAAGAGAGCTGGAGAAGGTACACATTTACAGGATAAAGAGAAGGGAGTTCCTCATCCAGAGAAAGAAGAGGAAAGCCCAAAGGGAATAGGAAAACAATAAGGGAGAAGAAGAGGGTAACCTCACATACCTCACAGGAAGTTTGAGCCCTGGAGCTGCTATAATGACCAAATCAGAGGGGATAGTGACCAATCAGAGGGGATGTCAAGGCACAAAGAACTGCAGCCTTTATAAACCAAGGAAAAAAGGGACTCAGTGGGACTCTGTCCCCCTCCCCACGTGGGAGTCTGTGCTTGTTTCTCAATAAATGACCTCCTTTTACTATACCACCTTTCGTCCGTGGTTTCATTATTCAACTCCACCTGGACAAGAACACGGGGATCATCCTGCCCAGAAGAACATCACACGTTCCAGTTCAATTTTCCCATTTCATACACATATATTTTTAAAAATTACAATTTGTGTTTGACATAATTACTTTATAACACATAGATTAATCTTAGGACAAATGTTTGTTTCATATGTGAAGACCTTCCTTTTCTTCTTTATTAACTTTCTTTATTAAACTGTTTTCTTAGACTCTGTCCTCTGCACCAGCCTTCAGAAATCTCTGGTTCACTAAACCCCACCTTCTTTCTCATTTTACAATGAACTTATTGTAAAAGTGATCATTTCTCCTCTTCCTGGCAATCGCATTTCTGTCTTCTTTAGTAATTTCCTGACTAGAGGCCCCATATGGTTTATTTCCTTTAAAATACTCCTCTTAATGCGATCTTTACCAAAAGCAGGTGCATCATGCAACTGGTCACATTGTCTTGTGAAGCATTTATGACAAGGTATGCAAAAATGTATTTGATTACAAATATAAATTAGCTATCTAGAAATTAAATTCAGGGTTCTAAACTCTCTTCTGCTTTATTGTTATTTTGTCCAAGAAAATACTAAGTGCATTTGATGAAAAAGTTTAATGTAAAAAATATTTGGAGAAGAGAATGATTTCTTTTTTTATTTTTAATCCTCACCCAAGGACATGTTTCCATTGAGAGAGAGAGAGAGAGAGAGAGAGAAATTTATTTGAGGGAGAAACATGATTGGTTGCCTCCTGCACCTCCTGCACATGCCCTGACTGGGATCAAAGGTTGAACCTGCATGCCCTAGCCGGTTTGGCTCAGTGGATAGAGTGTGGGCCTGCAGACTGAAGGGTCCCAGGTTCGATTCTGGCCAAGGGCACATGCCCTGGTTGCGACTCGATTCCTCGTAGGGTACATGCAGGAGGCAGCCATCAATGATTCTCTCATCATTGATGTTTCTATCTCTCCCTCTCCCTTCCTCTCTGAAATCAATAAAAATATATGAAAAAAACAAAACAAAGATTTAACCTTCAACCTAGGTATGTGTCCTGAACCCACTACCTTTCAGTGCACAGGAAGATGCTCCCACCAACCCCACAGAGCCACACTGGCCAGGTGAGAGTGATTTCTAAAGAAGACAGAGTCTTCCGGCAACCCTTAGGTGCCCCCCTTAGATGACTAGGAGGATGCCAACCAACTCAGCCACACCAGCCAGGGCTGTTTGAGTAATTTCTTATTGGACATAAGAACTTCTTTTCATATCTCCCCAAATGGTTGGTAATTCTTCATTACTCCTAAGTTTTAACTAGACATTTTTACTGTAATCTCCTGTTAGGACATGCAATTAGAGCAGGGGTGGGCAAACTTTTTGACTCGAGGGCCACAATGGGTTCTTAAACTGGACCGGAGGACCGGAACAAAAGCATGGATGGAGTGTTTGTGTGAACTAATACATGTTAACACTGCTGCTGGTGAAGGAGCAGAGGGGAGAGCAAGAGAACCCTCCGCTCTTTTGGCTCTGTGGGCCGGGTAGAACAGCCAAACGGGCCGGATCTGGCCCGCAGGCCGTAGTTTGCCCACGGCTGAATTAGAGCATATTTTAGAGATTAATCTGAACATATCTGCTCCTCTGCTATATTTAATTTTCTCACTCATGCTCTATGTCTGCTGAATTACCTTAAAAATGTTTCCAACATTCTTTTGCTTCAATAAAACTAGAAATTAGTATAAATGAGCTGACCAAGTAATTCAATAGAAAGTGCTTCATCCAATGGAACAAAGGTAGGCGATGTAGTTGGCAAAATTTGAGAGGATCCAGGAAGGTAGAAATGAAGCTGTTTAAAGTTCCTCAAGAAATAGCAATGCCAGCAACTAATAGATTTTTAGAATTCCCATCATTTTAATGATATTTAATAATACCATTTTTATCCTGCTAGCTCTGGAAAATGTTCCACAAGATACAACAATTAATTAAAACTGGATTCTTACGTTCTGATCATTAGCAGTAATTATACTCAAAAGCCTGAAATTGACCAAAGATAGTCTAATAAATTCAATGCTGAGTCATTACCATTAGAAGTGCTAATTTACATTGTTTTGGTTATATTTTTCTTTCTGTGAAAGTATATATGGCATCAATGTTAGTAGGTACCTTAGACCTTCTCTTGGTTAGAAATATACAACTCGAACAATATGATGGAAATTGCACAAATCCCCTAACTCCAGAATCGGGAAGAAAGCTGAAGGCTCCATGACTGATGATATTAACTGAGGAGATATATAACCACTTCAGAACTGAATTAATCTTTCAAAGGGTGGGGGGCATGAAATAGAAGCAATCAACCATAAACTCTTAAAGAATTATCTGACATAGAAAATTGGATTAAAGATGGAGTGAGTATTATTTTGATGACTCTAGTAGCTTTTGCATATATGAAGGCTTAAGAAATGAAACTGCCCTTGACTAAAACCGAGAGAATATTAAAAATGTATGAATACAACCAGGAGGAAATATAATTAAGAGCAGATATGAGAGATGGCATTATGACTTACAGTAATCATGAAATGGACAAAAATTATACAAAAAAATGTATGAAAGTATCAAAATTACCATTCTATTATAAATGTACTTTGAAGTTTATTTAAAATAATTGTGTGCTGTTCTTTTTTTCCTCTTTAGAAAATCCAACATACCTAGATAAAGAATGCCCTGAAGAAATGTATGTGTGTGTGTGTGTGTTTGTAATGATTCAATTATGCTAATAATTTCAAATATTTTTCAGTAAAGAGAGTGTTCAAACAGCTAAGAAAAGTGCAAAGTTTTTTGTATTCTTTATTCAAACAATGATATATTAGTCCAAATAACAAGGTGAAAGTTGCTAAGAGTAAACAGAAAACCAAAAGCTGTGGCTGGAAAAGGCAATAAGGAAACCTTTAAAGATGCTTATGGGAAATAGCCCTCTCATCACCTTGACTTCTTCTTGCCTTGTTCTATTCCTTTGGTTGTCCCAGAAAACAACAACTGATGAAGATACAGATTTTAAGCATCTTTTATTATGTTACCTCTAGACCAGCGGTTCTCAACCTGTGGGTCGCGACCCTTTGGGGGTCGAATGACCCTTTCACAGGGGTCGCCTAAGACCATCGGAAAACACATATATCATTACACATTGTTTTTGTGATTAATCACTATGCTTTAATTATGTTCAATTTGTAACAATGAAATTGGGGGTCACCACAACACCAGGAACTGTATTAAAGGGTTGCGGCATTAGGAAGGTTGAGAACCACTGTTCCAGACTAACAAGACTCTCGGTTTTCTTCCTCACTGCCTAGTTTATACTACAAGTTTATAAGTAGGAATCTATTATTTTTGCGACCAGATTTCCCAATGAAGAGCTACTTACTCATATCATGTGCTCTGTAGGAGGGCTATCTTCCAGCTTAGATGGGAGGTTAATCCAAGCATGGCATTTTCTCAGGGATTATTTTAGGTATATGCACATGATTCAATTGGGATCAGAGACCTTTTCTGAGACCATAAATAACAGGATGTAAAACTAGAATCCTGAGTGGTTTGGTTCAGTGGATAGAGTGTCGGCCTGCGGACTGGGGAGTCCCAGGTTCGATTCCGGTCAGGGGCATGTACCTTGGTTGCGGGCGCATCCCCAGTTGGGGGTGTGTGGGAGGCGGCTGATTGATGTTTCTATTGGGAGAATAATTCTTTTTCTAACTGGATTTGAACAAAAGAAATAATAGTTTTGACTGAGACTCTAGGGAAAAATAGATTAGTGAAATACAGGATAGGACAAAAGTAGGTTTATAGTTGTGAGTACATGAAACAGTTTATTCTTGTATTATTATATACTAGAGGCCTGATGCAGAAAAATTCATTCAAGAGTAGGCCTTCCTTCCCCTGGCTGCCGGCACCATCTTCCCTCCAGTACCCGGGACTCGGGCTGGCTTCCCTCTGGCCCCGGCTTTATCGATCAGCTGCCTCCTGCACAACCCCCACTGGGAATGTGCCTGCAACCAAGGTACATGCCCTTGACCGGAATCGAACCCGGGACCCTTTAGTCCCCAGGCCGACGCTCTATCCACTGAGCCAAACCAGTTAGGGCTAAAATATATTTCTAGAAACACTAGCAGTTGAGTGGCCTTAGCATATCATTAGCATATTACACTTTGATTGGTTGAACGGAGGACCGGATGACTGGACACCTAGCATATTAGGCTTTTATCATATAGGATTATTGTATTATTTTCCCTTCCTCTCCTGTCTTAATTCCCTACTCCCTCACATTGCTTTTTGAAAATAATATCCTAAGTCAAGTACTGATAACAAATCTTTATATTAATTTCCTTTCTTAGGAGAATCCAAACTAAGAACCATAAATAACAGGATGTAAAACTAGAGTCCTGAGTGGTTTGGTTCAGTGGATAGAGTGTCGGCCTGCGGACTGGGGAGTCCCAGGTTCGATTCCGGTCAGAGGCATGTACCTTGGTTGCGGGCGCATC
>NW_006295824.1:2397900-2401143 GCF_000327345.1 Myotis davidii
AAAAAAACTAGAGAGAAGGCTGGCATTCAAAACCTCAGGCCTGTCTCACTCACTTGCTGATTAAGATTCCAATCTTAGTCAATATAACATCTGGTTCCCTTTTGTGAATTTATTAATACAGTATATTAATATACATTATCTACTTTTCATAGTGAGGATTTAATGTATTAATTATCAGTAGTTTAAATATACTTTACAACCATATTGACATAATGGATGGAAATCTCTGTGAGGAGCTGTGTGACCTGAAACCATGGGCATAAGTATATCCCAGATTTACTCAAAGGTATATGATTTGTTCACATATAATAAGTGCCCCAGAGAGTCAAAATGTATGATATTGTATGGGCTACGAGCATTTAAACTTCACAGGAATGAATTGTGAAGTCCAGATCAGAGAATAAGATAGGGAAACACATTACTTACCTATGAGGTCACATCAGAAGCAGTGATTGCTGAACCCAGCCAGCGGAAAGGTGACAGAACAGAGAGCGGAGGGAAAATGAACATTCTATACATAAAAGAAAGCCTTGGGGATCTACCTGCAGGGATTTTTCTAAATTTGGTGAAAGCAAAAATGTATGGGGGATGTTTAGTGAAAAGTCTGAGAATATAACAGAACTTGTTTTTGTAGTTGGAATGTGAGTTTCAGAAGGAGAAATAGAAAAATTAAGATGGAAGAAGCGAGGTAGGTGGTCTGGTGCCATAGGAGAAAATGAAGACTGAAACGTCTGGATATTAGGACTTGACCAAGCCAACACAAGGGTACAAGAACTATAGTACTACAAGTTCCTTGAGAATAATACAAACTTGTGAATACAATCAAGAAAAACCATAAAAAACAAGAACAGACAAACAAAAAACATGCCAACCTTACAACTCTCTCTAAGTTTCTTCTTATTTTGAGATAGAACTTCTATTTGATATTCAATAAATCCTAAGTAGATTAGCATTTGGGTGATAATTGGAGGAGGTGGCAAAATACTAGTAGTTGAAGGTCTAGTCAGCCATGATTCTCTCAGCTGAGGGAGCAGGGCAAGAAGAGTCTAAATGGGAACCAGAAGTCACAGTGATTGGGTGGGTAGAAGAGGAGCACAATTTTTTTTTTTATACCAGACCTAGGACAAGGCTTATGCTGAGTTTGTTCCTTTGTAGAATCAATGGGCACTAAAGATTCTGACCAAGAACAACTCATTTTCCTTACTGCCAGACCTAATTAGCCATAATTGTTAGAGTAGGTATCTTTTTATATATAATTAAGAGTACAAAAAAATTGCTTTCCCATTCTATGGCTCTGCAAGGAATATATTGAACTCTAAAGTTCAGGTTAAGTCACTGAATACTGTTATTTCTTCCTGGTTGCTGTTTTCTGTTCTTTTCCCCAAGGACAAACATTCATCGCTCTATACATTCACGCTTTGTAGATCCTGATGCTACCTTAATTGCAAGACCATCACAAGTAAATAATTGCCCCAAAAGAAGGTTTTTTTCCTCATTATATTCCATAAACAAATAAGCAGATTGTTTATATTATGATGAAAATACAAATATACAACATATTAAGGATTTCAGTGTTAAGGTATATTACCAATTGGAGACCTTTGAGGGTATATTCTCATGCAAAATTAAGAGCTATAATATTTGCTTCAAACTACAAAAAACATTTGCCAAAATTATAAACATTCATAGCACAATTAAAAAGGACCTAATTAGTATTGTAAACAATTTTCCATTTTCTGAGAATCTGTCATGTTTTTTTCAGACATGTAAGAACCTGTAAAGTAAAAATAAAAATAATATTTATGTTGTCAGAAATAGGAGTCAGTGTTTCTTGATTTATATTAGCAACAGAGGGATGAATGTTTTTAGATATTTTCAAGGCACTGGAAATGCAATTAAACTCTCATTACTCTCAGTTAAAATGCAACACTATACCCAATGAATAAACACTCCATGGACAGGGAGCTGATATTTAACCAACTTATTTTCATGTGGTTTAAAGACATTATAGTCCCTGGACCATAATTTAACATGGACAGCAAAACAAATATTAGCTATCCAATATCAGTCTTTTCAACTTCCCCAGAAATAGCAAGCATTTGCAGAGAACTGTGCAAAATAGTCTTCATTTAAATCTTCTGCTCAAATATAGACTGTGAGTTACATTTCCTTTTCCCAGGCACTTATAGAGGGGTCCTTATGGTGGTATCCCCCAAATCTATTCCACCTCTTCACCATTACGTTTTTACTTTGGGGAAATCATCATGGTTGGATTTCAGAGCTAATCTCCAATGAGTCCCTCATTTCTTCTCCCAGTAAATAATGCAGGAGTCTAGTTGCATTTATTGATGGGCCTGAGGATTGCTTCAGGAATGGCAATATGACCTTAATAAGACAAATACAATCCCAGACATTTCCTAAGGATTTCTGAGAGAAATGTCCTCATTTTTTAAGAGCAAACTTTGGGGAAGCACACTTGCTTTTTCCTCTGCACATTCTATCACTTGAAAGTATAATGCTGCAGCTAAGCTGTTTTAAGAGGCAGCCCTAGGACAAGGCTGCATGTAACAGGGCGGATATGAAAGAATTGCTGAGAACCAGAGCCAGGGCCATTGGATTTAGCCAGCCCCCAAATCTCCCTAGAAACTGCTTTCCAACTTTGTGAACCTGGAGCATGTTTTGCTTTAAAAAATTTGTAAGACTTTTATATGTTTATTCCAGTATTTGTTTTTCTAACTTGTGGTTCAGGCAGATACACGTGTTTTGATTGGATGCTTCAGCATTACCTCCAAATTCATTATAAAATAATATTTCAATAATAATAACTTAAGGATTCTCACAGCCAGTTGGCCTGGAGGTCAAATCCCCCTAGTATTAACTACAACAATCAAGGCTTAACTACAACAAGACTGCACACAAAGACCACTAGAGGGTGCACCAAGAAAGCATAAAAAATGCGGAGACAAAGAAACAGGACAAAATTGTCAATGGAGGATATTGAGTTCAGAACCACACTTTTAAGGTCTCTCAAGAACTGTCTAGAAGCTGCCGATAAACTTAGTAAGGCCCTCAAAAAGACTGGTGAGACCGCCAGTAAATGTAGTGAGATCCTCAAGAAATCTAATGAGACCCTCGATGTTGTGATAAAGAACCAACGAGAAATGAAGCATACACTGACTGAAATAAAGAATATTATACAGACACCCAACAGCAGACCAGAGGAGCGCAAGAATCAAGTCAAAG
>NW_006295824.1:2401515-2403233 GCF_000327345.1 Myotis davidii
CCAGTTGGTGGCAGGAACATTTAATAAAACTCTTGAATCTAAACGTATTTTAGATAAATAATAATAATAATAATAATAATAATAATAACTTAAAATAGAGAAACATAATTATTTTACTACCAGACTGCTAGGAGCCAAATTGAGTCCACCTGCCAAAGTAATAGGTTGAATTACTAACACTCAGTACCTCAGAATGTGGCTGTATTTTGAGATAGGACTTTTAAAAGGGTAATTTAATTGAAATGAGGCCCTGTGGGCCCTAATCCAATCCAAATGGTGTTCTTAAAAGAGGAGATTAGGACACACAGAGACTAACAGGGACACTTGTGCACAGAGGGAGAGTCATGTAAAGAGGCAGCAAGTGGACATCTGCAATCCAGGGAGAAAGATTTCAGAGAAATCCAACTTTGCTAGCATCTTGATTTTGCAAGCCTCCACAATTATGTGAATTAATTCCTTAAAATAACTCTCTCTTTCTAAATAAAGGTATCTACCCTCTATCTATCTATCTATCTATCTATCTATCTATCTATCTATCTATCTATCATCTATCTGCACATACATACACACATATCCTGTTGGTTACATCAACTAAATCACACTTATTTCTAAATGTGTCTAAGCAAAAATTGAAGTTACAACCATATGAAGCCTAACTTTTTCAAGATTCACTTTGTTTTCTTTTCTATTCATTCATAGATAGAATGGGCAAGATGTCCATTTAATCTCTCTCATCTCTCTCATGAGGTTGAAAGGATGTGTGAAAAGAACCATGTCACACTATGATGTGGCCAGCCTTTTTACTTCTCCTCAAGAAAACACCCCTAAAGGAATACTTACAAAATGCAAGTCTCATATAAATTAATGAGAACCACTGATTTCGCTTCATAGTCCTATGCGAATTAATGTCACTATGGAAACATTTTTCTAACTTTCTCTCACTAAAGTCCCTGCTCTCTGATGATGCTTAAGAGTCTAAGAAAATAACCCTAATATCTCTCTCTCTCTCTCTCTCTCTCTCAGTCCCTGCTCTCTGATGATGCTTAAGAGTCTAAGAAAATAACCCTAATATCTCTCTCTCTCTCTCTCTCTCTCTCTCTCTCTCTCTCTCTCTCTCTCTCTCTAAATAACTTTGTTTTTGTTGCCCTTTCCCATCCTAGCCTTGGACAGCCAAAGAACTGAAATTGATTAGAGTCAGCAAGACATGATGCTTGTTATGCTTCTGTCTACCCAGAGACATGTTTCCAAATCAAATTGTAGTTCTATAAACTGCACTAACAACCATTACAGAGCAATGTAACCAGATGTTCATTAAACACAATACTACTATTACATTAAAGAATACAATAATAATAATAAAACACTGTTAATAATACTAACAGTAGCACTAATACCTCTTTTTAAAATTATTTTAATATAATTTTTATTAATTTCAAATACGAAGGCGAGGAAGAGAGAGACAGAAACATCAATGATAAGAATTATTGATCAGCTGCCTCCTGCATGCCCCCTACTGAGCCCACAATCCCCACACCTGCCCTGACTGGAAATCAAACTGTGAGCTCTTGGTTCATAGGTCAACTCTCAACCACGGAGCAATATCGGCTAGGTAATAATCTCTCTTAACATTCTTTTCTTGTACACACATTGCCTTGCTTTTAATTATAATTTTAGCACATCTATAATGAACATATTGCACATATTAATAAAAGTGAGAA
>NW_006295824.1:2404876-2408756 GCF_000327345.1 Myotis davidii
TTTTATTAATATCAAATACGAAGGCGAGGAAGAGAGAGACAGAAACATCAATGATAAGAATTATTGATCAGCTGCCTCCTGCATGCCCCCTACTGAGCCCACAATCCCCACATCTGCCCTGACTGGAAATCAAACTGTGAGCTCTTGGTTCATAGGTCAACTCTCAACCACGGAGCAACATCGGCTAGGTAATAATCTCTCTTAACATTCTTTTCTTGTACACACATTGCCTTGCTTTTAATTATAATTTTAGCACATCTATAATGAACATATCGCACATATTAATAAAAGTGAGCAGTAGTTGAGTGAAAGAACTAACATAACTTATGTCCTAAATATGTTGGGAATCTGGCTTATAGAATAATGGCCCATGAAAGATCACACTGACACAAAGTAAAGCAGAGAAAGGGCAAACAAAAATTATTATTGCTCAGGTTCAAAACTCCAAGAATGGATCTATTCTTTTTGCAGTGCACGTCAGATAATAATACATGTATTTAGAAATTGCTTCCACTTTACAGAATTTTCCATATGCCAAATAAAGCATAACATTAAATGATAAATACCTTTATAGTTCCTAATAAAGGTTTGTATTACTATAGCAGAGAAGCACCCACTTAATGTTAAAAGTACTGATTCAAGTATATGGGCTGTTAATTTTCTGTTTATGTAAGCCAGCTGGGCAGTATGACAGCAGGAAAAGAAAAATAAATGCAAAAATGGAAAACAAAGAATGAGCTTGCAGGAGGCCATTTAAAGGACCCATATGAAATGAATCTTAATAGAAAATGAAAATTTCATACCCCAATTGTAGGTAATATGCCTTTATTGGTTGTATTAGTTTTTTTTTTCCCCTGTAAGAAAAACATATGGTCATAAGTGCTATAGTATCAATCTTTCTAACATTATTAAAGATACCTTAGAAAATAAAACATGTAGGCCATGATACATAACTTTTCTAAACTGGTATCCTACTACTTTAAATGAGTTTATTAGCTTCCATTTTTCTATCTCCATTTTTTCTCACTGTATAACTAATAGAGTGTTATTTAATATTGAAGCATCCTATATAATAAAGAGGTAATATGCTAATTGAGCATCACACCCTCACAAGATGGAGGCACCCACAGCCACAAGATGGCAGTGCCCAGTTCCTCTCAGCCCCGCTGTGGGGTGCCTGCTGCCGGAGTCCCCCAGTACCCTCAGCCCCGCTGGCAGTGAATTTTCATGCGACCATTACCTTTTTAAAAAATCCTTACCCAAGGATATGTTTATTTCTTTTAGATCATCTGTTCTCAGGGAGCAGGCTTAAGCCAGCAGGTGGGAATCCCCCAAGGGTCCCAGACTGTGAGAGGGCGCAGGCTGGGCTGAAGGATCCCCACATGTGCATGAATTTTCATACACTGGGCCTCTAGTTTTAAACAAATAACAAATTGAAACCCCTTTATAATTGTACCTGCCAAAGGAAACTACTCTAAAATGTATATGTTCCTGTATTTCTCCATTCATATGCTAATAAATTCTTTCTGAAAAGGAGACTGCCATACTCTTTATCCAGATATTGGTATACATTTTTTTTCTACGTCAGAACATTTAAAGCCATATCCAGATGGTCATTTGGCTGTTTGGTCTAATTAGCATATTAGCTCTTTATTATATAGGATACTAACTTGGAAAAAATATTTTCTTAGTCCTTTAATTTTTTTAATCTTTGTGTTTTCTGGAGAGTGGAATTATTTTTATGCCATTTTAGCCATTTAATTTTTAATTCAATGATTGTTTAGGTTGCCAACTTTTTGTATAAATTAGGTTGTGATTTTGAAAACATTTTTTCAACTATGTTTTCAATTTCATTGCTAGTGTTATTTTCCTCCATTGCAATTTTGTTCACTCTGTCTAATTTTAATCCCAATTTATTGGCTTCCACCTATATATTTTGTCTTTTCCTGCACTCCTGAATTCTTTGGTTATGAATTCATCATTTTCATTACTAATTTAGATAGTTATTTCTCCCTTTCCTCCATTTTTGTTAAAATAGCAATAAAATAAAACAGTAATAAGCTTTATGAAATATGCTTATGGAATGCACAGTATAATAAGATGCAGCCTTAGTCTAGCCAGTGAATGGATAGGACCCTCACTGCTCAGAGATAAATAGCCACTTAAATATTTATCTGGCCAAGGGGTTTTGAATGGATTTGACATGATTTGTGTAATTTCTGGGTTGGCTCATTTATTTGCCAATTAATTCCATTCATAGCTCTCTGTCCCAGCAACTTGAAATATTTGAGTGGCCACTCCATCAGCCTGGGTGTGGAGTGAAACTCCTCACCTATTGCAGTTGTGTGTTACCTGGGGATCCTAGCCTCTTCTGATTGATACAAGTGATTCTAATCATCATACATTTTTAATCTATTGAGATAAATAAAGGGCAGTGCAATTTTCATCTTCTGTTCAAATTCATAGGAAAGTTCCATGGAATAGCAACATAAAGGAACAAAAAAAATCATTTATCTTTCTTTCTTGATCTTGTCACCTCATTAGCAACCTCCAACCTTGGTCAGTTCCAAAATTTCATGAAGCTTAAATTGTACAATTTTTTCATATATTGTAACAATGTTTCAGTTTATTTAATACTATGTTTTTTAGTGTTTTCCCCCTATTGTTTTTTTTGTTTTTTTTCCCTATTGTTTTATATATAATTATATATTAAATTATTTATATGTAATACATACATATATAATTATATAAAGTAATGTACATAATTATATATAAATAGTATATGCATTAAGTATGTATATATACACATATGTGCATACATTATTTATTTATCTCCCCAAGTTTTCTATCCTCTCTTCACTTCTCTATTTGCCCTCATATATTTTGTAAGAGTCCATTCACTTTTCTCTTGTAATATTAGCTATAACCCCTATGTGGATAATATTCACATATACATTTCTAATCTAAATATCCTTTCCTATTTTCCAAACCTACCTTAAATTCATTGTTCTACAAACCCTAAATGAATTCTTAATAAACCATCCAACTAGATAATGTAAAAGCTGCATGGATAAAATTAATCTATTATCATCAAATTACTTCTGTGATTCTTAGGTACCCATTGAGAATAGGTTACATTTCACAATACTTAGTGATTCCTTAGCATTACACAGTTCTGTGTACTTAATCCATGCATTCTATTGCAAGACAGGTTTTTTTAAAGTTCTCCATACAGTTGAACTAAAATGTGTGCTCCCAGTGTTGCTAACATATTCCACTTCTACTCCTGAGCCACAGAATTGGTAAATCACTTTATTGCATGACAAATCTTTAGATATTGGGAGGATTTTTGCTTTCCATTTCCTGACACCATCCACAGTTATTCTCCTTACATATGCACCTACTTTGACTCTCATCATCCCATAGATGTTTACCCATTTCATGGTCATATACAATTAATTACTAGTATCCATCCTCAAATGACAAGTCATCTGTGTTTGGGGTGTTGGTGGAGAAAAATAAAACATTATTATTCTTTTAAGGTGAATTTAGAGGGAATGTAGAATATAAAGAAACACTATATGGGTCAGAACAATATAAAACAGCAAAGTGACTGTATTTAATTTAGTTTAGGCTTGGCAGGGCAATGACATGTCAGGAAGTAGATGGAAATTAAAAGAAATGAGGGTCTGAAGGCATTGGATAGGACTGTTAGTCACCCATCAATTTTAAAGACCCTCCTGAAAACAGAGATATTCACCAACATAGTCTATCAGAAAAGTTCATTTAAATTTACATAAATGAATTTCAACTAATACTCTTTGAAACTTTAGCCTACTAAATGATACCCTTTTTGTTTCTAAAAAAATAAATGGATTTC
>NW_006295824.1:2408875-2411623 GCF_000327345.1 Myotis davidii
CTTACTTTCAGCAAGATTTTGTTTGGAAAAATAAAATAGTTGTCTTTTCAAAAATCTTTATAGTACCTTACAAGAAGCGCAAATCTGTATGACATACTTAATCAGAATTCTACTTCTCCCTTTAACAATTGTCAATTGCACCAGCCCTAAAACAGAATAAGAGTTTCTTCTACACGGGGCATTGCATTCAAATATACTTCCTGTTATATATTCTGCATCGATCCCCTAATATGTTTAGTGAGTTGGGACTTTAAAGGAAAGTCCCTTTCATTTATATAAGGATATGTTTCATGGCTAACATGAGGATAATTAACTGAATAGCCTCTGTAATTTGGGACTGAACAAATCTTAATCTATGCCTAGTCAAAAAATCTACTCAGGATTAGGGAATACAATTTAGAATGAATAATAATTTTTAAAAGCCAACATTGTGGATCAGGTTCTTTTGTTAGCAAGTTGAATTGAGGCCTTTTAGGATTATTTCAGGAACATGCATGCAGATTGAAATAGCATCAATTTAACTGGCAGCCAATGCACTGCTTTCCATTAGATAGATATCCAAGTCATGAATTGTAATGAGAACTAAATTTGCTTTCAGAGCTAGTAATATCTGATCTAAAAAGCTATAATGGGAAATGTATAATACTTGCCTACCAAAGAAAAATACTTTGTCATAATTGTTGATCTTTCCCACTTCTTCAGCTACTGAAGAGTTTTCCTTGGATGAATTGATATTAAATGTTTTTTCCCCCTTTTAAATATATTTAACCATTTGTATTTTATTTATAATTTTAAATTGCTTTTTAAAATTAAATTTATTAGTGTCACAATGGTTAATAAAATTATATTTAAGTTTCACCCTGGCCAGTGTGGCTCAGTCAGTAGAGTATTGCCCCGTACACTGAATGGTTGCCAGTTCAATTTCCACTCAGAGCACATACCTAGGTTGTGGGTTTGATCTCTGGCCCCAGTCAGGATGCTTGTGGGAGGCAACCAATCAGTGTTTCTTTCTCACATGTCTGTTTTTCTCTCTCTATATATAAATCAGTGAACATGTTCTACGGTGAGGATTTAAACAAAATTATATGTTTCAAGTATACATATACGGATGATGTGCTGGGGTCCAACCCCAGCAGGTCCAGGGTTCCCCAAAGGTATGGACGGAGTTGGCGAAGAAGGAATGACACAGAGATGGCGTTCAGTTGATCAACAGCCTAGCCAGGATCTCTAGCCAAGTTCTGGTCAGGATCTCCAGCGAAGTTCTGGTTAGGATCTCCAGCCAGGTTCTGTGTCCATGTTCTCTTGCTAGGTTCTCCATCCATGTTCTGGATGGGTTCTCCAGCCAAATTCAGTCACCAGGTTCTAGTCAGGTTCTCTTGCCATGTTCTATTCAGGTCCTGTAGCCAGGTTCTGTGGCCAGGTTCTTCAGCCAGGTTCTGTCTAGTTTCTCCAGCCACGTTCTGTAGCCAGGTTCTGTCCAGGATCTTTTGCCATGTTCTGTCTCTAGGTTCTGTGTCTAAGTTCTGTGTCTAGGTTCTGTCCTCTAAGTTCTGTGGCCAGTTTCTGTCCAGGATCTTTTGCCATGTTCTGTCTTTAGGTTCTGTCTCTAGGTTCTGTGTCCTGTTGTCTTGTTACATCTGTATTTATACCAGTTGATTCCAATCCTATCAATCTCTATTCCAAAGGTTAGGGCGTTTCTTATCTCCATTCCAGGGAGTAAAGATTATGTAGCTTAAACATGATTGTTCGTAGTTAAAGTGATTAATTACCCGCCTGGCACTTAGTTAAGGGGTTTTATTCCCTCCTTAACTTCAGGGGAAAATCCCTACCTGGGGAAACAACCTTTCTCAGAGAGGTGACCTTGGTTAAAACACATAGTGCCAAGAAGGTGAGCAAACATATTAAGAACAGTATGCCATATATGCCAGGTCCCTTGAAACAGCAAGGATGGACCGGCTCCCGGCAATGATGTATCATAGAATTGTATACTTGCCTGTTTATTTTTATGAATAGAATTTCCCTTGCCAATTACATAGTTATTTATTGATACAGGATTGTACTACTATTTTATTGGTTTTCAATTCTTAACACCCTCAAATATTTAATAAAGTATAAGTTATAGTGGAAAGTTGCTCAAATGTGAAAATGAAAAAAACCCCAAAACAGAGATCAAATCCAACTTTTGGTCCAGAAGTAGATATAAATAACTTCAAATACTAATTTCAACTCTATTCCTTGGTCTCCACCTGAGCTTTTAAATGATGACCCACTCACTATTTACTTATTTAATTTATTTTTTCACCAACACTCTACTCTCTCACTTAGGAGGGCCTTACAAAGAAGCTTAATATTTTTAAGTTGTGTCATGTTTCCTGGTTCTGAGATTTCTTTTGACTACTTTGTATACTTACTCTTTGTTGATGACATTTAAAACCACTCTGAAAAAAATCATAAAAGAAAAAATTCCTGATAAGAATTTGATTGGCACTGCATTGGGATTTGGGAATATTTTGAGAAATAAATTAAAGAACAAATTTTGGAAAATTGACATTTTTGGTTCAACATCTTCCCATTTGTACTTTCCACTTTTGGGGGTATTCTTTAATTTTTTTTTAGTAATCCACACAGTTCTTGCAATCTTTTCTTAAAATGTCTATGGATATCTAATGTTTATGTTACTTTGTCATGAAATAATCTTTCTACTACATACCTAAGTTCTTTTTTGTTGCTCTTTAAGAAGTTTTTTCA
>NW_006295824.1:2421219-2428036 GCF_000327345.1 Myotis davidii
ACTACTTTGTATATTTTCTCTTTGGTGATTACATTTAAAACCACTCTGAAAAAAATCATAAAAGAAAAAATTCCTGATAAGAATTTGATTGGCACTGCATTGGGATTTGGGGAATATTTTGGAAATAAATTAAAGAACAAATTTTGGAAAATTGACATTTTTGGTTCAACATCTTCCCATTTGTACTTTCCACTTTTGGGGGTATTCTTTAATTTTTTTTAGTAATCCACACAGTTCTTGCATATCTTTTCTTAAATGTCTATGGATATCTAATGTTTATGTTACTTTGTCATGAAATAATCTTTCTACTACATACCTAAGTTCTTTTTTGTTGCTCTTTAGGAAGTTTTTTCATGTTTGCATATGGTCCTTATACATAGCAACATTGCTGAAGTATCTTATTTTTATGAGTACAAAGCATAACTTTTAGGTTTTCTACACAGATAATCATAGGATTGGCAGATAAAAATAGTGCTGCTTCCATTCCAGTTCATACATCTCTTTTGCATTCTTGTATTGCATAGAATAAGACGTCCAGTGCATGTTGAACAGAAGCTGCTTAATTGGTATCTTTTTGACATTTGCTATCATATTTGCCTTAAAATTTTCTCTTTTAACTTTGACCCCTATGAACTGTGTTCCTTGATTTTTTGTGTATATGATAATTGCATTCCACCCTCTTACCTATAATTTTTGTACCAATGCTTATAATTCAAATAAGTTCTTAATTTAAAATATATATATATACACATATATACTAGGTGCCTGGTGCACGGAAATTCGTGCACTCGGTGGGAGGCGGGTCCCTCAGCCTGGCCTGTGCCCTCTCGCAGTCCAGGACCCCTCGGGGGATGTCCACCTACCAGCTTAGGCCCCTCCCCAGGGTATCAGGCTTAAAGTGGGTATCAGACATCCCTCTGGCAGCCCAGGAGCCCTCACCAGAAATAGCTATATTTATTGGGACATCCTTAGTGCTGCCGAAGAGGTGGGAGAGGCTCCAGCCACCACGGCTACACTCACAGCCATCAGTCCGGTTTGTGGCTAAGCGGAACTCCCCCTGTGGGAGCGCACTGGTGGTCAGTGCATGTCATAGCGACCAGTCGTTCCGCTGTTCGGGTCAATTTGCATATTGCCCTTTTATTATATAGGATATTGATTTCTGAGAAGAAGGGAGAAGGAGAGAAAGATAGAAACATCAATGATGAGAATCATTGATCAGCTACCTCCTGCATGCCCCATACTGGGGATCCATCTGACAATCCAGGAATGTGCCTTGACTGGGAATCGAACCTCAAGCCCTGGTTCAAAGGTCAATGATCAATCACTGAGCCATGCTGGCCAGGCAATTTTCTTTACTTTTAACTGTACTTGTATAATACAGGATTCTAGGTTGAATTAAACATGAGACAATTAGGGTAGCTTTCTCTTTTTCTACATTTTCTAATGAGACATTAGAGTGATGGCAAAGTGGGAAAATAATAGATTAAGAGTGCAGCTCTGAAACCCTCTAGTATTTGAGTTCTAATACTGGTTCTGCTTATTATCTATATGACTGCATAGATTACTTAATTTCTCTTGAGTTCTGTTTCTTCATCTGTAAAATGAGGAAAATAAAAATTTCAATTGTAATGGATACTGCAATGATTCCGTGAGTTAATATATATGTACTTAGAAGAGTGTCCAGTACATGGTATGCACTAAAGAAATTTTAGCTAATTTTTAAATAAAAGTTGGCCAATAAACCACATGAAGACTATAAACAAAGGGCAACTAAGTATATAGTCAGGGTAAGACATTTAAATGCTATGTGGACATGTTGTAAAATATAGGAAAGTTATATTATATTACAGGAGAATAAAAAATAAGTGATAGAAAGTACCCTCTAAAGATAACAATGAAATATAGCTATTTCTGGTGACCTTGTTTTAAGGAGACAGATGCCAGAAACAACTCATTTGTGGAGTATGGTTATGTGAGGGACACGTTTATAAATTAACCCATATCTTGGAAGAATGGACAGTCTGTGAAGGTATGTATTTTTATTTAATTTTAAGATGGGTGATACTTGATCATAAATGATACTGATAAAGAACTTTTAGACTGAAAATGGAAAATGTAGGACAGAGCATGGGTAAGGCAAGGACTCTGAAAGGTGGTTGGGCATGTGATCCAGAGGGGAAAAAAGGAGGAATTCATAAACAGCAGGAAAAGAAGAACAATTGAGGAAGATCAGAGAGGTCTGCAGATTTAGTGGCAGACATTTAATTTACATTCTACTTGATAGCTCTCTCTTTATAATTGTCAAGTATTAGATAAGATAAATGATCAAGAGTGAGGGGAAGATAGGAACCTAGAGGTTTCATAAAATTGAGGTAAATGGGATACATATTTTTAAGCACCAACTTTATTTATGTTTTCTCTTTAAAAATTCATCTAAAATCACTCAGGCCCACTGAAAACTTGGGACTTGCAACATCTATTTATTAAGCAAATTTTGAAAATAGAAGTTCATGCTAACTTGTGACACCAGACATGTGTGGAGACAAATAAAATGCCAAATTAAAATGACGAATCATTTGTTGCTTTCAGTTCTATATCCACATGAGTGAACTTCTAGGGTTCTTAAGTTTTTCGGTCAGATTGAAAATGAACAAAGACAAACAAACAAAAACACAGACAACAGTATAGTAGTTACCAAAGAGAAGGGGTTAGGAGAGGTAGTAAAGGGTAATGTAACATCACACATATCTTGAATAAACCATTTCTGAGTCATTTAAAACTGATGCATTTTCAATTCAGGAAATTAATCTTTCTGATGTTACCTTGTCTGAATGAAGATTAACCCATGATTCATTTATCTAGGTGAACCACAGAACTGTACTATATGCTTTCATTGTAAACATATGCAACAATATCTAGTTCTCTTATCCTTGATGTTAAGCAATAATTACAGCTATTGTGTTTGCTATAATAATTTAATTGCCAGAGATAAATCTTTGCAACTATTTTAATTTGTTTCACATTACATATTATGACCTTTGGCTTATAGCTGATGTAAATATTTTCAGTATTATAAATCAGATAAAACATAACAAATTTAAAAATTCCTGTTATTTTTTATGCCTTGGCTTAAAACAAGAAAGTCATTTCTGAATGTTATATGGCGAATCTGTCAATTAATATGTAACAAAAGAGAAGTCTCAGCATATTCACAATCTTTTCATTACTGTAAATATTTCTGATTTCAGGAGTTGAATGCTTATTGTCTGACTTACCCAAACTTTGAAAGAAAAATGTTGAAGCCTATCTCAGTTATCCTTGATTTACTGGAGGCTGGGTGCGGAAATATGGGTGGAGGCCCTTGAATGAGTTCATCTGGAAGAGGCACTGGATCTTTCAAAAGAGTTACTGTTTATTTTTTGAATGATTGACCTTTCTACGCTTAAATTTTACCTCAAGCACTTATTAGTCAAAATAAGAGCAGAAGAAAAAACATGCAAATTTAAAATGGTTGAATAGACAAATATCCTCATCATGATGATAATAAAAGTTTAAACATGAGGGCATGTATAGTTTTTAAAAATCTAATAAGGGGATTAAAAATAGCATATAAAACAATTAGAAAGGAGTCATTTTCACTTTTAAAAAGATTGAATATAGGATTGCATTGTTTCTTTGTAATTTATTTGTATTTTCTGTAATGTAGATGATGAGGATGATGATTTTATATATTGCAATTTCACAGTGATACAAGTAGATGTAGATTTACTTGCACTGTATTTATCGTATTTGGAGACTTTTGTACACTTCAACCTAAAGACTCCACAGTGACTTCAATTTAAAAAACTTCAGACCCATTATCAATTTTGGATTGTTTTATTTCTCCATTTCATCTTTAACCTTATTCTTTTTATTTGTTTTTAATTTATTTTTATTGTTGGAAGTAATAGAGATGTATCCCTTTTCCCCATTAACCCCTTCTAGCCTGCGCCTTCTACACCCCTCACCCCAGGCCTTCATCACCCTACTGTCTGTGTCCATGGGTTCATCCTATTGTCTGTGTCCATGGGCTATATATATATATATATATATATATATATATATATTTTTTGGTTAATCTTATTCTTGATATCATTTTCAATATGTTAAATTCTCTCATGGATATTAACTTCTCTTTCATAGTACATCTCTATAGGCTGCTTTCTGAGAACATTTCTTAATGCTATCTTAACCACAGCTATCCTTAAGCTGTGCTCTCTCTAGTATGTATTCTACCACTTACATTTTCTTTGCATGTTTACCAATTAAATGAATTTTTAATTTTTTTAGTAATTTTTGCGTGTTTTTCCCCTATACCAGTAACTATATCTGTTTCATAATGCTCATTTCTTTTTCCATGGCTAGTACTATTTTATCCATGTTCAGAAAATAAACACTCTAATTTATAAATATGTATTATTTTTAAATTTTGCTTAAATTAATAAACTGACTAATTACCTACTTGCCTCATCTGTTTTGGAGTTTTGTTTTGCAGACTCTCTTGAGAAGGCATTTTCCTGTCCTTATTCCTCTCTCTCTCCCTTTCCTTTACTCTGTCCCTCTCTCTTTAACACTTCCTATCTAGATGTTCTATAGTTTCTTCCAATGAACGGTATCTTTTCCTCACGTGTAAAATTAGTATTTACCACTATACTGACAGATTGAGGGTTCTATCAAATAGTGATTTCAGGAACATAGTTTATCTTGTTATTGTTCAGAGGGAGGCTTGTCCCAGAACCTGGCCTCAAGGCTCTGCTTGTCCCTGTTTTAGGTTATAGGCTCATTCTGCTCTGGGTCCATGGTGTAGCCTCCTACTCCTCCTGCTGTAATTTGCAGCTTCCTGATCCTCCTGGCGCACCTGCAGCCTCCCACCCCAGAGGCACTATCTACACTGGCAAGGTGGTGGCCTTTTCAAACTCCTTTAGGGTCAGGGAAAGTGCTTCTGGCTTTATTTTCTAGTTGAAACCATGACTTTGAGCCTCCAGATAGATAGGGTTTAGTTCTAGATGCTGTTATTCTTGAATACGGAGTCATTGGTACCTGAAACTTTCTTTTCCCCAGGACCCAGGAGGCCCCCAGCTTCAACACCCAAGTACATGCTTAGAAATGAGATAGTGAGAGAGAGAGGAGAGAGAGAGAGAGAGAGAGAGAGAGAGAGAGAGAAGAAAAATATTAACTGGTTGCTTTTCATAAGTGCCTTGACCAGGGATGGAACCCACTACCCAGGCATATGCCCTGACCGGAAATCCAACCAGCAACCCTAGAGTGCACAGTACAATGTGCAACTAACTGAGCCACTTGGGCTGGGCGTGTAATAATTTTCCAGTGTTCCATATTAATTAAGTTTAAATGCATATTTTTCTGTAAAAATAATCAAACTTCATTAGGTTTTCTAACTGGAGGTCACAGATTTGTGAGCATAATAGAGATTACAAACCTATATTCAAAACATGAAACAATAGACAAAGCTGAATTTATTCCAGAACATCAAAAGTAGTTTAACATCAGAAAATTTACCAATATGCAACAGATGCATTGAATATGACTCATGATAAAATTGCAACTTTTTACCTGTTATACACTGAGTGTGCAGCTCTCAAAAATATAACTGTATTTGGAGATAGTGTCTTTAAAAAGATAATTGATTTCAAATTAGGTCATTTAGGTGGGCCCTAATGCAGGATGATTGGTGTCTTTATAAGAAAAGGAAATTATTTCACATACTTATGTACAAACGCACACACATACACACACACAAGACCATGTGCAGACACAGGAAGAAGAAAACCATCTACAAGCTATGGAGAGAGTCCTACTGACACCTTGTTCTTGGACTTCTAAACTCCAGAATTGTGAGAAAACATTTCCATTGTTTAAGCAATCCAGTCTGTAGCATTTCATTATGGCAGTCTGACCCTTAATATATTCCCCTCTCTTATTTTATATTTGTACATTTATGGTAATAATTCTATGAAAAATTGGGCACATAATTAACTTTTCTTTTCATTCTTAAGTAATAAATTGTTCAACAAATACCTTAAGTCACAACATAGTCTGGATTTCTGGGTTAAATAATAAACTCAACATAACTATCAACCTGCTTCCACTGCCATTTGAAGTAAAACTTCCCCTTCCTCTTCTGAATGCCCAGAGCCATGATTGTCAGCTGTCTTAATTAGGCAAAGAAAATTCCACTGGCTTCTGCTCTCTCTCCATCTCACCTATTTCCTTAGTTTCTAGCTGTGATTTTCAATATTATGGGAAGAGTGGTAAGATGGCAGAGTACTTCTGACTTGGTTGGTTAGATTTCATGCTCTTTGGGGCTGGGAGATGGTTAAAAGTGATTTTTCTCTCATAAGTATTTTTCTTGTGTTCTTTAGAGATTTTTGTTCCTGGGAACTTTTCACCTGTAACAACTTTCAAGATGTAGATGAAACATTCCATTTCCCAAGCCCTTGATTCGTGTGTGGTCCACATCACACAGATTCATACTGTTGAAGTCTGTCCTAAACAACTGATACCTATTTCATAGAAAATACCTACACGTTGCATGTCTCCCCAAAATCCTGAGAGCGCAGGCAGACTGATCCCATTATAGTCACTGTATCCTGCTAACAAAACCATGTGCAGTATAGTGTGAGAAATGTTGCATGTTAAATACTCTTCTTGTGCACATCACATCATCGATGTTTGTTAGCATATTAAAATGGTTAAGTAGACCCATCATACAGAGATGCATTTAATTTCTAAACACTTACACTAAATGTGCCTTGTACTG
>NW_006295824.1:2428893-2431784 GCF_000327345.1 Myotis davidii
AGATAGATATGGTATTTCTTTCATTCACTGAAACTTTCAAATGCTTTCCTCATTCGTTGCAGGTCAGGCCCTTGCTTTTTTTGTCCTCCCAGAATGCCCCTTTTTTTCTTTAATATCGTTCAAGTTCTAATTCAATGAAAACCTGGCCGCAGTTCAGCTCAGTCTCTTTAACACATTGTCAGGACAAAATTCAGCATATTTTCTTATGTATTGCTTATATGATTAATTTTAATAGTTTCATTTCTGTATGTCTTCTTTTCCCTAAAGGAAAGGACACCGACTTTTACTTTTCTTTTTAAGGCCATCCATTCAGTAATAGACTTGGAGATGAGTATATAGTAGCCCCATAATAATTGTCTATTATTGTAAGTATAGTATAATATAATTGTTAAAAGGACAGATTCTATAGTCAGATGCTTTGAGAGTTATTCCTACCCCCACCATCTAACAGTGGTGTGACTCCTAGAAAATTATTTACTGAGCCTCACAGTCCCTTCAAACATGCTGATATCTATAATAAAGTCTAATTGAAAAGCATAAATGGAATTGGAATAATATATGCACATTACTTAGTACAGAGCTTACTACCCATGGTTGTCATCAAAGTTACAGGCAGAATCAGTGGTTTTGACTGGCATTTTACACTTAGTATTCCATTTCTATAGACATAAACAATCTAATTGGTCACTAAGAAAATGTCAATGATAATACTAGACTCCTGTGATATTATAAAGCCTACAAAAATGTACACAGCAGCCTTGCAATCAGAAACTATTAGTGCAATTTTTTAAAGTGTCATTAAGGAAGCATTATGGAGGAAGTCACTATTAAAACCATAATATTTTGTAGAATTGTGTTCCTAATAAAATTTATAAACTAATAAATATATAAGTATTGTATAATTTCCCTTTGCTCAAAATATTACAAAATTCAAAATATTATTTATCTCTAGCACACTTAATAAAATTTGTATCAGATTACTTAAATGTATATTTAAACAATTATTTCCTATAATTGGGTATTAATGCATACTTTTAGTTTTATGAGTAACATTTAAAGACTTGTTTATAATTTAGTGTCTTAAAGATTTTTCTCAAAGGTAAGAATAAAATTCAAAAATAACCAGGATGTGTCCAATATGAGGGAAATTATTCTTCATATGGATCTCATTTATAAACAACTTTGCCATTACCTATATTTTTCACATTTGTGCCTTTGCCACAGTGGATTTAGGGCAATAAGGCACGGGGCCAGTTGTGGTAATGTGGTAATTAAGGCCTGAACAGATGTCAGCATTAATAAGTGACTCAAATGAGGTGTATGTAATCAATGGTAGCCTTCCACTGCTGTGGCAGGCCTGGTTTCATTAGTAATGGTATCTGGAATTGGTTCAACTCCTAATAAGAAGCAAACAAAAAAGTTAAAATAAAAAGACTGAAAAATTTGTAAACTACTAGCATGTTTGCAAGGCAAAACTTCATAGGAATTGAAGACTTTAAGGATGGAGGGCATAATTAAACAAAAAAAATGCAATTACCAAAAAAATGTCTAATTTTAAGAATGCCGGTTTTAAAATCTACAACAGAATTTGCTTATCAATATATCATCACTCAGGATAAGACTCATGGAGTCTCATTTCAGGTCAGTACATGGGTTAATATTTGTAAAACATTTAAAGTAGGACCTGATACATCATAGGCACTATATACACGTTACATATAATAGTAATAATACTAATTTCTATTTATAAGATATAATTTATACTATAAACAAAATATATTATTTTTTTTTGTATTTATAACAACTCATTAAAGCAATAGCACTGAAGACTTTTACCACTTTCCCCCTAGGTCAGTGATGGTGAACCTATGACACGCGTGTCAGAGGTGACACGCGAACTCATTTTTTGGCTGATTTTTCTTTGTTAAATGGCATTTAAATATATAAAAGAAATATAAAAAATATAAGTCTTTGTTTTACTATGGTTGCAAATATCAAAAAATTTCTATATATGACACAGCACCAGAGTTAAGTTAGGGTTTTTCAAAATGCTGACACGCCGAGCTCAAAAGGTTCGCCATCACTGGCCTAGGTGCTGTTATGGTTTGAACTATGTCCCCTCTCTTAAAAGACAAACTGAGGTTTCCAACCCCTGGTACTGATGAATGTAACCTTATTTGAAAATAAGGTCTTTGGAGATATAAATAGGTTAAGATAAGGTCATTCTGGGCTACAGTGGGATCTGATCTAATATGACTGCTGTCCTTATAAGAAAAAAGAACATTTGGACACAGGCACAGAGGCGATGACCATGTGAAGATGGAGGCACGAACCAAGGAACCCCTGGGCCTACAAGAAGCTGGAGTGACAAAGAAAGGAGCCTCCCCTAGAGGTTTGGCCCTGCCAGCATTTTTATTTTAGATTTCTAGCTTCCAAAACTGTGAGTGGTTAAAGTTCTATCATTTCAAACCTTTTAATTTGTAGTACTTTGTTATGGCGGCCCTGGGCTCATAATATACATCCCGTTCCTCTTTCCTCCAATTGAAAGACATGTCAGAAAACATTTAAAACTTAAAAGATCCCTAGCCAGTTTTGCTCAGTGGAGAGAGCTTCAGCCAGTGGACTGAAGGGTCCCAGGTTCGAGCCCATCAAGGACATGTACCTTGGTTGTAGGCTAGATCCCATCCCCAAAGCGCATGCTAGAGGTAACCAAGCCATGTGTCTCTCTCACATCAATGTTTCCTCCTCTCTCTTTCTCTCCCCCTCCCTTCCACTCCCTCTAAAAATCAATGGGAAAATGTTCTCAGATGAGGATTAATAATAACAACAATAGCAAGATAAACTTAGCAACACTAAAGATTATACCCCTCCCACATACTACTTCCTTTCTC
>NW_006295824.1:2431828-2444405 GCF_000327345.1 Myotis davidii
GAACAGCCGTGGGCAAACTACGGCCCGCTGGCCGGATCTGGCCTGTTTGAAATGAATGAAACTAAAAAAGGAAAAGACCGTACCCTTTTATGTAATGATGTTTACTTTGAATTTATATTAGTTCACACAAACACTCCATCCATGCTTTTGTTCCGGCCCTCCGGTCCAGTTTAAGAACCCATTGTGGCCCTCGAGTCAAAAAGTTTGCCCACCCCTGGGCTAGACTCATTAAAAGTGTCTAGTTGGAGGTGGGGGAGAAAAGAGACTGAATTATGAACAACATTTGGTGAAAACTTTAATATTTGTATAAATAGTCTCTTATTATTTTTAAATAATAGCATTATAGTCCATTAATTTATAGTATGTTTCATTATTCCAGTAATACAACCCTTTTAAGAGCAAGGTTTAATAATGCCATTTTTCTACTCTGAAATCAGAGAAATTCTATCCTCCAAGGAGCTTTTGTAGCATATTACTTCAACAAAATAGAATTAATTTTCCCTGTATGGAAAAAAAGTGAGGATCCAGAATTAAATGAATTTGAGCATTTCTAGAACAGTTTACAGTAATGTTCAGCCAAGCATGGCTAATTTATAGAAAATAATTTTTCAGTTATGAGAAATTAATTGTATGAACTCATACTGCAAGTAAGCTCAATTCCACATATAGCCAAATCCAAACCACTGAAACATTTGTCCTCTACTGTGTTGCTTTTTAACATCTCAAGTTTGAAATGATATTTTAATATAATAAAATATTATGTTTATATAACTCATACCATTGTAATTAATTAGTTTTTTTTAAATTTATCTTTATCATTTAAAGTATTACAAATGTCCCCTTTTCTCCCCACCATTGACTCCCTCCACTCTGCTCCTTAGGCCTCATTCCCAATAAAGGCAGAACCCCAGGCCCATGCTCATTTGCTCTCTCTTTTTACATGGCTCCTTGCTTTGTGGCCCCAGGTGTGCTGTGTAAATTCCAGGTCTTCTAATTATTAAACTTATATGTTTTCAGTGTCCTGATGACTATTGCTGAAGGGTATCTTGCTATCATGAGAACCACAAGGGCTGGCTCCAGCCACAACATTGGTTATTGATAGGCTGAGACCAGCACAAAAATAAATGTCATTTCCATTTCTCCCAAATAGAAACGGTACATGTTAGAGACTTTTGCACATGATCCAGCACAGTTTACACTCCTGAGATAGCAGAAGCCTAATTAAGTAATTCTTTTGCTACTAGAAAATAAGAGCCTAAGACAACCCCATCCCATCCATGCAGGAGCTTATTTCAATTCATTGGCCCTCAGTTTAGTGCTTCGCAAAGGACCCTTAAATAATTTTTTTTAAATCGAGGTAAAAATTTGATTTCAAATTTCTTGAATTTAATTTTAACCAGTTGAATTAACTCTAAAATTCCAACAGACGTTAACTTCAACAAGTAGTTGATCTTTTGATCATTAGCTGACAGACTTTAAAACAACAAATGTTATTTTGTAAACTGTTGCTCTGTATTAAACCTTTTTTATCTTCCCCAACCTGAGGATTATACTTCAATAAGTAAAATCTTATTGTACATTTTGTAAACATTTCTACAATTCTTGCTAGTTCCAAAATGATATGCCATTTTTTTTTAGTTTTTAAAAAATTAATACCGTTTTTATAAGCATATTATAATTGATTATGAAATATGCAAAAGCTTGGCTTGCTCATACAAAACATATAAAGTCTTGGACACATCCAATTCCCTTGGATCAAAACTGAAAAAGCACACACTGTTAGCTTGTTTTAAGTTAAAAATAGAATAAAAATTTTATTTTGAGGACTGATATAAAATTCATGAAATAACGTTCAGCACAATTGGTAGAATCTTGTGAATGACTGTGATTGCTTTTCTGTATTTAATGTTTATTCATTCAGTTATGTATTTTTCCAGCCAAGTAATTATTGTGCTTGTTGTGTGTTAGACACTGTGCACTGCTGTGGATATTTGCAGCTGAAAAGAGACAGACCCTATCCTTAGGAAGGTCATAGGCTGTTGAGAAAGCATGAAACACAAAAATGATTACAATAAAGCATTTTACCTGCCATAAAAAAATTCATGAAATATATATAGAAGACAATATGCTCATAGCACCAACATTTCTAGTATATATTTTCAGTGAACATTTAAGTATATTCCAGAGATCCATCACAAATAGTCCTTTAAATCTCTGTACTGTCATCACTAAAGTATAAAGTGTTTATATCTGATATCTGATTAAGGAGAGTTTTCACAAAATACTTGATGCAGCTTCAAATAGCAGCATCCTGATAGACAAGGTCAATTACAAATATACACTAGGAATAACTCAAGTTTAGACTTTCTCTCTTTTTTTACAGGATCTTCAAATCTCCTGGCCATTGCAAACATTGATATGGGGATTTGGGACTATTCTATGGGAATAGGAAATATGTTTGGTAAACCCCATCCCTCAATATATATCCAAATCTAAGTTGAATAAACAATTTTCATTGATTCTTTTAAGGTGGTTGGGAATTTTTATTATATATATTCCATGTTTGTCTCCATTTAATTTTATAAGTTTGAAGCTTATTCCAAGTAATATTGATATTTGTATGGCAAAGACAATGGTAGTCCCTAATAGGCTCAATTTTTAATAGCATTTCTTAGAATAAATGACTATTTTTGTAATAAGATGTTCTCAAAAAGAAATACAAAATAAAAAGTAAAGACACAGAACAAGTATTTCAATGTAGAATTACTACAGCAACTGTACAATTAAATTGGTAAAACACTTCCCATGGCATTATGAAGTAACTTCAACTAGTTACTTAATTAGCACAGAATATATGTAATGGTCTAAAATGGTAATATAATCTTTGCCATGACCTTTGTAGAATCAAATCAAGTTCATTTGCTATTATATCCTAGTATTTGACATAGTGACCAGCAGTGACAGGTTATAAGCTATGCACTCTGAAAGTACAGTTACAGGGACAATTGCTCAAAACAGAGTCTTATAGAATAATTAAGAAAGTGGTATTTAACTTCAAACTGGACGTTTATGTAGAAAACTGGCAGGGTCAAAGAGGAGGAAGATAGTGTGAAGACCATTTCAGGCATAAGTAAAGCGATAGTTCCTTTGAAGGTGGAACATCATAACTAAAAGACCTCTGACAGAGCCCAGAGTTCAGAATTCAGTGATTGAGAGAGGACATTGGCAAGATAAGAATCTGGAAAAAACAACAACAACAACAAAGCAGTTTCTGGTCATAGGAAGCCTTTTAAACCATGATGAGAATTGTGAACTTCAACTTAAGAAAAATGGGTGCTATAGTAGTTAAATAGTGTCCCCCAAAATGCATGTCCACCTGGAACTCCAGAACATGACCTTATTTGGAAATAGGGTATTTGCAGACATAATTAAGGTAAAGAATAAAATGAGAGCATATTGGATTAGGGCGGACCCTAAATCTAATGAAAGTGTCCTTATAAGTGACATAAGAAAGCAAAGAAACATAGAGAAGAAGGTGCTGTGAAGAGGGAGGCAGAGACTGGAGTGGTCTATAATAATAAAAGCATAATATGATAATTAGACCAGATGTCCTTCTGGACAACCTTCCGTACAAAGCTGGGGCTGCGAGGGCCGAGCCTCTTGCACTAATTTCATGCATTGGGCCTCTAGTGTATCTATAAACCAAGGAATGCCACGGATTGTTAGCAGCCTCCAGAAACTAGAAAAATAGAAAAGGGCGCTTTCTTCCTTAGAACCTCCAGAAGGAACTGGCCCTGCCAAATTCTCAAATTTGGTTTGTTGGTGTCCAGAACTAGGAGAAAACTAACCACTGCTGTTTGAAGCCATCAAGTCTATAATAATCTGTTACGACAGCCAGAGAAAATTAATACAGATACCCTGGAACTATTTTCAGCAGGGGGATTATGTTATTTAAAAAGATTTATATGGTTAGAATGCTGAGAGTGGAAAGTGGATGGGAACACGGTTGGTAGAAGAAACTGCTATATTAACTAGTAATAGAGATGAGAATCAGAAGTAGTAAGAAAACAGAGCAGTGTATTCCCCTGGGAGGTAACCAGAAATGTGTGGAAACACGTCGGGTTGTCATAGTAACTAGGGGATGCTTGAGTCCTTTACTGCCTAGGGCTCAGGATACTTCTGTCCTATCATTTGTTGACATGCTCTGTACAACTAAGAGTTGTCTCATCTGTAATCCCAATATTGCCTCCAATGAGAAACAGTGAAAAAAAAGAGCAATGAATCAAACATTGCATACTTTTTTTGAGGAATTAAAGGTATCATGCTTTAATGTTATCCTTTTGCTACTCTTACTAGGATAAAAAAAAATCCAAATTTCAGATGCCATAAGAAAGAGTATCATGTTAGAAAAGAACACTTTTCACATTAAATGTTATCTTTGTTTTTACATTATAAAAAATTGCAATGAAAATATAGACACACAAGTAGAGTCAAATCATAACAAATTAGTGACTAACAAAAAAGGATTTACATCGGAAATGGACAGAATAATAATTAGACAACAACCATTTCAAATAAGTATGACTTTTTTCAACATATTTTCTCTAGGATGACATTTCAAGTAGAAGAAATCTATCCGAGAAAAAGATACTTAAGGGAAACACTACCATCAGACTCACAGAGCTGTTACTCTGGATGTTAAGAGCCAATGACTTAAAGACTCAGCTGGGAATGTATGATAGATAAGCCGAAAGATTAAGGAGTCTTTTTAATGGAAGGGCATGATTCATAATTTACTGCAAAGCCCAAACAAGAAACAAGTACACCTGTTGACATTCAACAAGCATCCAATATACCCAAGAGCACACTCGTTTATAATCTAGTAGCATTTTATCAAGCTGAAAACACATTTTACAAGTATGGGATCAGTTATCTAAAGGTTTCTAGTGCTTGAAAGAGTAATGAGAAAATATAAGTGGGTACAATGGTTGTTTCTCATTGTCATCCTTTTTTTTTTCAAATCCTACTAGCAAATTATTGCTATAACATTTATTTTCATAGAGCTATTTGGTATATCTTAGGATAGGCTATAGTTTTGAAGTTTCTTAAAAATTTGAAGAAGAATTTCAATTTTTCAAGATATTTTTTTGAGTGGAAGCTTACAGTAGTCCTGACCAAAAAGGACACATTGAAAACATTCTTACTTGGCTCTATACATATCAATTCTACCTCTCTGTTTTGCTGTTTAAGCCACTGATATCATTCATGAAAGTAAAAATTATGCGAATAAAATTTTCCTTCTTTGTCTCCGAATTTATTTCTGCATGATATTCACTTTATTTTAGACAAATACAATTGTATTTCCTTTTAGACAGGGAAGATAAATTCATTAAATAATCAGACAGCTTTTTCTAGATGTAATTCAAATGGTAGTATCACTTTGCCCCTTCTTTTGAGTAGAAGGGTCTTTTTAATTGAGCCTGGATTTTTAATCACTACTTTGTTATGAAGATGCTGCCTAGTAACATTCTATATTTACTTTGGACACTAATGATAAAAAATGCAAGGTTTGCTTCTCCTCTCCATCCAGCTTAATCAGAATCAACAAATATTATCGAGCAGCTATGATCAGAAGTGCCTGATATCATTACAGCAACAACAAAAAAGGAAGCAGCAGGTCTTTTTTTCCTCAGGAAGATTACATTCTACACGAAATAATAACTATTGCAGGTTGGGCTTCGCAGGAAGCAGACTCTGACACAGAGATTTTTGTGCAGGAAGTTTATTAACAAGAAAAAGGAAAAAAGCAAGACTACGCTGCAGTCACAAGAACCCATCACCCAAACAAGTGGGGCTGGGGGAGGGGTGGTCGGAAGCTGGGATGGCCTTTAGAATGGTCCCAATTTTGAACTGAGCCTCAGTATTCCTTCAATAGTCAGTCCTTTGACAGGGGCTACCTCTTGGAAGGAGGTATAATCTTGGGCATGAAAGCCTTGCACGTCCAGGGGCAATGGCCAGAACAGAAATGAGCTGAGGGCTGTCTGCCGACACCACATCCAGAGGCTCTGAGGATGAGTCACACCCTCCTGAAAGGGGATCTGGACAGTGCTACCTGGCCACCACCACCACAGTGGTTAAACTTCACCTAAGACTGTTCTTAAAAGATAATGAGAGCGATGAGAGAAAAGATAATATGGTCATATATAGGAAATAAGAGATGAGAGGTCATGGTGATGCGAAAATGAGATATGTTCAGGGGACGAGAAATAAAATGGTAAGGCAGGTCGGTGCCACATGAAACAGTTTTAATTTCTTGGTCAGAGTCTATATTGAATTGGACACAAAGGGAAATTGGAATCATGTAACGGAAGGCTATAAATTCCTTTCTAGAATCTGAACTTAATTGAAAAACACTGGAAGGTTTTGATAGATATATGATAAAATGGGTGATGTGCTTTATAATATGAATCTGATAGAAGTATACAGAATTAACTGCATGGAATGGAAGGGTGGTAATGTTAATGACTGTAAGGGTCTCAGATTTTACTCGACTTGCAAATTTACAAATTAGTCTATTATAGTTTCTCAGACATTGGCAGAAAGCATGAAGCACCTGGGTCAGAGAAAATAAAATCTTAATTATTCACAACAATAAGACAAGTCAGAATTATTATGTATGCCTGTTTCCTGAACCTTAAACTCACTGGGCAATGAGAAAAGTGACACCAGAACATGCAGGGAATTACATGTAAAGAGAGTAAACCCAAGTTTAAGAAATCTGACTCTCTCATAATAGGCATAATCCCACCTTCCCTTGCCTTGGAGGGAAACATTTTCTTTATTATAGTGAAGCAAGACACCCAAGGTATCTATATCTTCTGCTATTTGCTATCGAACATCTTTGTGAAGATTGTCTAGAACAGGGGTCCTCAAACTTTTTAACCAGTGGGCCAGTTCACTGTCCCTCAGACCGTTGGAGGGCTGGACTATCTAGTCTAAAAAAAAACTATGAACAAATTCCTATGCAGACTGCACATATCTTATTTTGAAGTAAAAAACCAAAACGGGAACAAATACAATATTTGTATTTGTATTTGCACGTGGCCCGCGGGCTGTAGTTTGAGGACCCCTGGTCTAGAAGAAGGGTATTCAGTGCCTCTGCTCTCAAGAGGTGCAGAAACAACAGAAATCCATGGAGAGTTTCCTCCCAACAGAAAGATACTATTGAATTTCCTACCTACATAGAAATATGCTGAATGAGCAATTTTATATCCTTCTGTCAATATGGATTATTGAGTATCGTTGATGCCAAAGTTGGCTCAATTAGATGGAAATAGATCCTGTTCAAGTAAGAAACGATTGACAGTAATTTATGGTTAGGTTGGCACTGCTCCTCAGGATCAACTGAGGGGTATCTCTAATTTTTACTTACACACACACACAGACACACACGTAAATAATTAGCTTAACAATGACTTTATACAATAAAGTGAACTGTGTGTATACAGAAACAATTTATTCCATTCACATTCCACCCCCATTCCCCCCCCCCAACCCCTCCATCACGCAACCTGTTTTCCTTTTGGGACTAAGCAAATTGCACTATTTAAATCACTTATATAAGATATTCTTTATACTCTGAAAATGTAAATGAGAAAGTTCAGACCTTGTAAATAATCTCAGTGTATATATACAGCCTATGAAAATTATCACTTTATTGGGAAAAGAAATAAAAAGTCCTAAGACCTGGATCTACTTACTCCTAGCTACATCAATTACTATGATGTTGGGCATATTGGACACTATAGCATGATATTATGCGAGGTCTAGTCTCTTTGATATCTATTATCTTTCCCAAACTTAATTCACTGAAGGTTATACACATCCTCAACTGTCTCTCCCAACTTTCTTTCCCTTAATAATTTCTCATAAAAATGGAAGAGACAAAAGCCATTAGATTAACGCTGACAGTATCATGTATCTGTAGCCTACGTGCTCTCATTGCTCACATACTACAACAGCACATGCCACCTTTTTCTGAGATGATCTATTATTCACCCTCCAAAGTGAGGCTCTAAAAAGCCTGCTGTTATACAACATTGTCTTTTTCCATTTTACAATGTGAAAAAGCAGTCATCTGTGAGTTTTCAAATTTTAGTATATGTTTTATTTGTTTTCAAACAGAAGTAGTTCTCTTAAATTTTCTCATTGGAAAGCAATTCTCCTCCCCATATTCCCCCGTATAATAACAAAAAAAAATTTAAAAGCTCGTTCTAATTTTGTTTCTCTGGTGTTTAAAGGCAGTGTTGTAATGAGTAAACAAATTCAAAAATAGAGGATACAGATGACAAGGCTATGACAACTGAAGAAAGACACCTACATAAAATCTGGTACCGCAGAACTACTTTATATACAAAATAATAAACCGCCATGTTATTTAGTTTAGCCTATCATAAAGAAGGTATGAAACATAAGAGGATGAGGGAGGAGAGAGCCAAACTACTGTATTTGCTTTCTGTTCTTTTAAAACTAGCACTACAGAAAAAAAAAAAAAAAGTTAAAACAGCCCTGGCTGGGTGACTCAGCTGGTTGGTGTGTCACCCCATACACCAAATGGTTGAGGGTTTGATTTCTGATCAGGGCATATACCTAGGTTGCGGGCTCGATCGCTACTTGGGGTAGGTACAAGAGGCAATTGATTGATATTTCTCTCTCACATTGATGTCACATTTTTCTTTAAATGGATAAATATTTAAGAAACATGATAAAAGGAGACAACCCCAGTTCTCATAAAAATATTACTTCTGAGAAGTTATGCCTCGTAAAGTGGTATAACTTGAATGGGAAACAAAACAACACAACAAATTGTAGAATTATTTTATAGAACTCTTACTTTAAAATAGCAGCTCTAGTTGCTGGTAAATGTCTAAGATGATGAGATTTTTTAATCATTTTTTATTTTACAATTACAGTTGACACACGATATATTAGTTTTATATGTACAACCCAGTGATTAGACATATAACATGCTAAGTGATCATCCAAATAAATCTAGTACCCATCTGATACCATACATAGTTATTAGAATATTGACTATATTCCCTATGCTGCACTTTACATCCTCATGACTATTCTGTAACAACCAATTTGATGATGAAATCTTTTAAATTTAATGGCTCAGGCTTAGTATCTTACCTTTGGGAACATTGCCTAAGTATTAATTCACTAAAACATTTGTATTCACATAAGGTAATGATTTTTAACTGCGTTATAATTCTGTCAAATGCTATACCCTGTGTAATTGGTTATACTTAATATGCCATTAATTATAAAGTTTGATCTTGAAATTATTATTCAATCCAAATAATAAGTTTCTACTTATTAAGTTAAAAACAATCCTCACATATATCCTGCTTATTATATATTTCCTAGGCTAAGGCATATTTTATAATAATCATTCTTCCAAAATTATTTTAGAAGCTGTGGATGAAAGAAGAAATTACAAGTTTCCCTAATGAAAGAACAAAAAGGCTTTGTTATAAAATACTTCTTAGTATTTTCTTTAATTAGCATATTGTCTAGTTATTAAAATGTTGAAGATAATGAATTTTCTCTCAAAAACTGAATATATATAGCCCTAACCGGTTTGGCTCAGTTGCTAGAGCATCAGCCTGCGGACTGAAAGGTCCCAGGTTCAATTCCGGTCAAGGGCATGTACCTTGGTTGCAGGCACATCTCCAGTAGGGAATGTTCAGGAGGCAGCTGATCGATGTTTCTCTCTCATCAATGTTTCTGTCTATCCCTCTCCCTTCCTCTCTGTAAAAAAATCAATAAAATATATTAAACAGAACTGAATATATAACCACAATATATCTTTGAATCAAAGAAATATGAACAATGGACTATAGAATCACTGTGAAAAACTAAAATCAATGTGTCAAATTTGCACCCTTGTTCTTAGAATTTATGCTTCTAGCTAAAGATAGTAGAATATCTGCACTATGATCGATGGTAGTTGAAATGGGAGTAATGCAGGATATAGCACTAGAATGCATAAAAAATATTTCTATTTAACCATTGGCAGTGAACAATGACCTTTGAAACTATACAAAATTAATCCAATAATATGTTATTTTATTTTTTTAAATATATTTTATTGATTTTTTTTACAGAGAGTAAGGGAGAGGGATAAAGGGTCAGAAACATCAATGAGAGAGAAACATCGACCAGCTGCTTCTTGCACACCCCCTACTGGGGATGTGCCCGCAACCAAGGTACATGCCCTTGACTGGAATCGAACCCATGACCATTCAGTGGATAGGCCAATGCTCTATCCACTGAGCCAAACTGGTTTGGCAATCCAATATTTTAAAACTGATATTACTTTCAGTGTTTTGTTGTAGCCATAGCCCCATGTATGTCCTCATGTTTAACACAAATTTTTGATACACGTTAAAAAAACCAAGAAAAAATTTCTGAGGTATAAAAATTTATCCTCAATGTATGTTCTGCCTAGTCTAAAAATATTAGCTTGGTTTTCAGATGATATATCCCATGACTTTAATACAAATAAAGTCCTCCTCACCCATATTTATTTAAAGGCTTGTATCTTTCATCATGGGATTATCAGCATTATATCATTTTTGTTCTCACAATCATCGTTTTGATATATATGGATATTGCGCAAAGGATTATATTGCCAAATCAGACTCAAGAGAATGAGTGATGCTAGCCAGTTTCAGGCTTCGCTAATTATTTTAAGGATCCTTGTAATCTCTAGGACAGGTGAATTTGGGAGAGGTTCAACATTATTTCCACATTTTCATTCTTGCAAAATTAGGACATGCTCTGGCCCAAATTAATATGTGGTGTCTCTTAGAGATGTATGAATCAAATTACTTACACCGACAGTGATTTTTCTACCATAAAACAGCAACGTTTTATACCAAGATAGTTTCATTTGTTTACATGATCTTTTTTTGTCAATAGACTCCTGGTTCGGTTACCATAAACAATCTAACACAACTATCAGTAAGCTCATCCAGCTAAAAACATACCATAGATAAGAACTCCCACTGGGAAATCCATTGGTTTTTTTTTGCCAAATATGTGAGTTTGGTTACAAAGGTATTTGAACAGGACAGTACTTTCTTCCTAAGGATTGCAGAACTGTTGTCTAACCAACCAATTTCCCATAGGTCAAAAAGGTCACTTAACCTCAGCTGATGACGGAAAAGACTAACGCAGATAGAGGTTAAAATAAAGTTGCATGATCTCACTTATTTTTAGAATCTAAAATAATACAAATAAAGAGTACAATGGTGGTTAGCGGAGGCTGAGGGGAGTGGGAAACAGGGAGAAGTTGGTCAATGGGTAGAAAGATCCCGATGTCTTTTAATATAAATAAAGTCTGGAGATCTAATGTACAACAATATGACAATAGTTGACAATATTGAATGTACACTTGAAATTTCCTAAGGGAGATCTTAAATGTTTTCACCAAGCAAAGAAAAAAGAAAATAATTGGTAATGATGTGAAGTGATTATTACTATATGTCAATTAGCTTGTTTGTGGTGAGTATTTCACAATGTATATCTACTTTGAATCATCAAGTTGTACATTATGAATACATATAATTTTTAATTGTCAACTATACCTCAAGAGTATTTCACAATGTATATCTACTTTGAATCATCAAGTTGTACATTATGAATACATATAATTTTTAATTGTCAACTATACCTCAATTAAATTGTTGGGAAAGATAAATTTATGAGTTACAAGTTGCAATTCATTTTAGTAGAAATGCAGAGGTATTTTGATAATCAGACAATAATTTTCTGGTTAGACTTGCAGAAATTAGAAAGGTAAACAAATATTCCTCCACATATTTACTCAAGATGATTCTTTCTTATTTCTACTACATCTTCTTTTCATAGTTGTCACCATCCAAAGTTGGTTGTCCATACATTTTAGTTACTAAAACACAGGGCACAGTTTTTAACAGAGTGAGTAATGTTTCCCTGCGTTTGAAAGATTTCCAGACTGGAATACAGAAGTTTTATGTATATACTAGAGGCTTGGTGCATGAAATTCATGCACAGAGCAGGGGGTCCCCTCAGCCCAGCCTGCACCCTCTCACAATCGAGGACCCCTCGGGGAATGTCTGATTAAACTGGCAGTTGGACATCCCTCTCGCAATCTGGGATCACTGGCTCCTAACCGCTCACCTGCCTGACTGCCTGATGGTCCCTAACCATTCCGCCTGCCTGCCTTATTGCCTCCTAACCACTCTGCCTGCCTGCCTGATTGCCCCTAACTACTCGCCTGCCTGCCTGATTGCCCCTAACCACTCACCTGCCTGCCTCATTGCCCCTAACTACTCTGCCTGTCTGCCTCATCACCCCTAACTGGTCACCTGCCTGCCTGACCACCGCTGTGGCTTCATCTGGAAGGACATCAGGAATGACGTACGGAAGGTTGTTTGGCTGTCTGGTCTAATTAGCATATTATGCTTTTACTATTATAGAAGTTTAAGCAGATAGATAGACAGGTAGATAACTATTTTGAATACAC
>NW_006295824.1:2444437-2446710 GCF_000327345.1 Myotis davidii
GAGCAAATATGATAAAAGCAGAGAGAGTACCGAAAAGAGAGGTCAGAGGTAAAGCTTGAGAACAGGTTAAATTTTACAACTTAGAGGGTCTTAAAGTCATAATGGCAGTTTTAGATTTTCTTCTAATGTCAATGTGAAAGTATTAGATGGCTTTAAGTGTGAGATCTCAACTGAAATAACTGATGGTGTTGTATCTGAATGGCTTGCAGGGTATCAAGGAGGGTTACTTCAATAGAGCACGCAGAAGACTGTAACTGCTTTACAAAGATGGGAAAAAATCAACATTTATTTGGACAATATAACTGAAATTGGATTAGACGGTTGACTAGTTATGAAGGATGTGAGAGAAGATGTCAGAGATGATGTATAAGATAGTTTTTAATGTCAAGCAATAGAAACCTACTGTAGCTAATTTAAGCAGAAAATAGAATACGAAATTTTAATGAGAAACCAACAGAATCAGTGAGATCTGAGAAACACGGCTCAGGCATTGCAGTTAGAAACAGCATCCCAAACCAGAACTATTTGCTACAGAATGATCAGCACTGGGCTCTGGATGTAGCCACAGCTGCACAAGCGCAGCTGCTCATGAAAATATTTGTTGCTTCGACATCTATACCTACCACCTATACTGCCTATGTTTCTGTGCTGAGCTCCTTATTAAAAACTCAGTGTGGGGTAAAGCCTGAGTTAATATGCCTACAATTTAGCTGCAAGGGAGACTAGAAAAGGTAATGCCTAGTTTTGTTCAATTCTCAGAAAGATGGAGCTTATTTTTTACCAAAGAGAAATACTTTCCAAATGTTGGAAAAAGTTAAAATGCTGAAAATCACCCACTGCCACAAAAAAAAAAAAAAAGTTTTCCAAAATTGCTATGTTCATCAGGATCAAAATAGCAATGTGTGGTGTGTACTTATGCTAAACAACAGTATAATGAACTATTATGGTAAAATTTCTAAAAATTGGAGACAAAAGGAAAATCTTTAACAAGAAGAAAAAAGATATGTACCACTACTGGTGCAGCAATAAGACTGAGAGTTGATATGTCATAAATATGATGGACATCAAAGGCTATGGAATGGCATCTAAAGTTGAAAGAAAGCACTGCCAACTCAGCTTCTATACCATAAAGAACCTTCAAACTCTGAAAGGCATTAAGATGTTATAAATGCCAATAATTTTAATAGAAATTTCAGTTCTTTATTAGTCCTATAATGTACATATAATCATTAATTTATACAATTGATGATTTTTTCCTTTTTAACCATGTTCACCAACTTATTTGTTCACTATTTTTCCTCATGATTGAGACCTTCATTTTCCTATATTAACAATGAAGGTCTCTTGTTTCTCTGAGGTATTTTTTGAAGATTATGTTGAATTTGTATTTCAAAGATATTTTGACAATTACAGAATCCTAAATTGACAGTTATTAATAAAGTTATGATGAAAATATTCCAAAATCTTTTGGCATTTTATCTTTAATATTATGAAATCATCTCTCAATGTAATTATTGCTTCTTTGAAAACAGTATTTTTTCTCCATTTGTTGTTCAGATCTTTGTTATTCTGCTCTGTCAATGTGATAGTTCTACCAAATTTAATTTAATTTTTCCAACTTGCAATTATTCTGAATTGATAGATGTTTGTTTTTCCATCACTTATGTCTTTTTTCTTTATTGATTTCAGAGAGGAGGGGAGTAGGAGAGAGAAATAGAAACATCAATGATGACAAAGAATCATTGATCAGCTGCCTCCTGCACACCCCATACTGGGGATCAAACCCACAACCCGGGCATAACCCTAACTGGGAATCAAACCATGATCTGCTGGTTCATAGTTGGAAGCTCAACCACTGAGCCATGCCGGCCGGACCATCACTTATCTCTTCATATTGCCTCTCCCTGAGGCTCCTTTCTGTTTTATTTCTCCTTACACCTTGTTTTCTCTCCTTACCTCCTAGCCTCTGTTTCATAAAGAGATATTCCATCTCTACACACTTCTTACAGGTAATTTCTTCAGATTTCTACTTCACTTGACTCAATATCTCTTTAGACATTTATATCAGCTACTTAACCCATTCATTTTGTTTTTCATTCATTATTATTTGTTTTGTTGCCATTTTTATAGAGCCTTTTTACTTACTCTTGCTTTTGACAGCATCTTTTATTCCATAGGTGTATCAGCCTACTTATTTTATAATTTGTATCTGAGAATTGCAATATCTGGGACTTTTTCAGTCTCAACCTAACTTCCATCAGCCACCGTTACTC
>NW_006295824.1:2446741-2448060 GCF_000327345.1 Myotis davidii
TGCTTTTTGTTCTTTTGAACTTTATGATTTTTCCATTGTTAATTATAAACAAAAACCTTGTCTGTTGGAAATCTCCAAGACCTATTGCTTTGCTTCTGAGGGAATTTGTTTTTACTTCTCCCCCTGTCCTGGTAACTAACACTAAGAATATCAATCTCTCAATTGAGCATTTCTGGGCCACTCCAGCAAGAACCAAAGTAAGAACAGGCATTATTCCTTGTTATCTCTACCTAAGATTTATTGTTTTCTTAATTTACCTTAAAAGTCAATTGATGACATAGCCCTTTGGCAGTAGGGCTCTTCTACCATTGTAGACATAGCCCAGCCACTGTGCATGGTCCCCTGCTTTCCCCAAGGTCATCAGAGTGAAAGTCATGGTCATCAGGGATTAGCTGACGACTCCACTTCTGCCTGCGCTCACTGGGTCTCTCTTCTGGATACTTGTTCTCATGTTCTTTTCAGACTTGGGACATTTTTTAAAAATATTGTCGTGCCAGCTAAGACATATACTACTAACACAACATTTAGTATTTTTATTTATTTCAAAATAAATGGTTTTCTAGTCTGCCTTATGTTGGAAAAACTACTTTTCACCTTATTCTGAAATTGAATTTCTTCTCGTAAATGGCACATGTGAAATGCAAATAAATCATTTGCTGGAGATCATTTGCTAAAGTAAATTGTATTCAGATACTGCATATTTTTTAGAAAATGTGTTAACATTTTATATCACTAGTTCAAAAATAATCAAAGGGAAACAATCACTCATGGAAAAGACAAAACTTAGAATTTTGAAGGTGAGAGAGAAAGTGTAATATTATTAGCTTAATATCATACTAGCTTAAATAACAAGTTAATAAGAGCAAATTGTTATCACTTAATGTTATTTAAATATTTAATAGACCAGGGGCCCGGTGCACGAAATTCGTGCACTGGGTGTGTGTGGGTGGGGGAGTGTCCCTCAGCCCAGCCTGCCCCCTCTCACATACTGGGAGCTCTCAGGCGTTGACCCCCATCACCCTCCAATTGCAGGATCGGCCCCTTGCCCAGGCCTGATGCCTCTGGCCCAGGTATTAGGCCTGGGCAGGGGACCCCCAGACCCCTCCGATTGCTGGCGCTGCCCTGCCCAGGCCTAACGCCTCTGGCCTTGGCATCCAGCCCGGGCAGCGGGGACCCGCAGTGGCAGCGGGGTGCGCCGCGATTGCGCAGGCTCCGCCCCTGCCCCTGCAGGACGCCTTTGGCTGAGGCGTCCAGCCCGGGCAGCGGGGACCCGCAGCTGCCGCGGCCCCGCGATTGTGGGCTTCGCTTTAGGCCCCGGC
>NW_006295824.1:2448270-2451282 GCF_000327345.1 Myotis davidii
GTCAGTGGCAGGGGGCTTCTTCCTGCTTTCCCTTTCGCCTCCCTGCATTGTGCCTACTTATGCAAATTAACCGCCATCTTGTTGGCAGTTAACTGCCAATCTTAGTTGGCAGTTAATTTGCATTTAGCCCTGATTAGCCAATGAAAAGGGTAGCTCGTATGCCAATTACCATTTTTCTCTTTTATTAGTATAGGATTTGTGTGGCTATTATATATATGTACTAGTGTGCATTTATTTACACTATTATTAATTAAAGAAGACAGTTCTTTATACAGAGTTTTAAAACAAACACACTCATATTCAAAAACTCAAATAATTTAATGAAAGCCCAAGTTTATATAAAAGTTTTACCACTGGCAAATTTAACCCAGTTTTTTTTTTTTTTTTTTTACTCATACCGTATGAATTTACAGTCAGGCCTATAGCCACTGGCATATCTAAATTACTTTATGTAGTACTGATTACAGGTTAGAATTGAAGTTCCCCATATTTTCAGAGTTAATAAAACCTCATTGAGTCCCTTCACTTCTATGACAAGTACTAGAGGCTGATACCCCAAGTCGTTTTCCTCTCTTGACTTTGACAGCTTCAGGAGAAATACACAGACTATGCCATTCATTGGCTCACACTCACCCAGAAACTGCATTTTCTTTCTTTTTTAAAAAATATATTTTTATTTATTTCAGAGAGGAAAGGATAGCGAGAGATAGAAACATCAATGATGAGAGAAAATCATGGGTTGGCTGCCATCTGTACACCCCTGACTGGGGATGGGGCCTGCAACCCAGGAATGTGCCTTCACAGGGAATCAGTTCATAGTTTGGTGCTCAACTACTGAGAAACACCAGCCAGGCTTTTAAAGATGATTCTCTTTCTAAATCCTTCACAAATGAAACAGGGAACAAAATGTCATGCCTTCCTTGCTGTTGTATACACATTACATGATATTGCTTTGTTCCCCCCATGTCTCATTGTTATACACATGAATTCTAGAGCTTTGATAAAATGGGTAGAAAATGGTGCCATGTATAAACATATAATATTACATAAAAATTTCCCAAGAGTCAGTTAATAGAAGCATCTAATGTGTTGACAAACTTACAGAGTTGAATGTACAAAATCAGAATTAATCAGTTCAACTGAAATTGGTTACCAGCAACATTTTTAAGACATTCTCTATTTGCATGCTCTTCAGTCAGCAGTGTGAAGCATCTGTACTCTGAGAGGAGCTAGCACATGACACATATTAGGCTGGTAGTAAAGGGGAGATGATCTAGTAATACAACATCTGTTTGCTCCATCCCTACTCCCTGGATTGTAACAGAACTGAACCTAGGTCATGTGGATCAGAGGAGGGTTATTCTGAATCTTCTATTAATTGTTCCCCTTCCCATGACAATTTTAGGATCTCTGTAATAGGGCTAAGGGATTAGAAAGTGACTTAAGCAGTCATCTTCCTATATTCAGCTCACTCTTTGTATACCAGTGTTTGGGTAGTCTATGGCTCTCAGCAGTCTAATGTGAATAACTCAGGTCCTTTACCAATATATCTGAAAGGAAAGGGAGTGAGGTATTTGATATGAGGGAGGCAGTGAGGTGATTGGTATGAGGAAGGAGTAGTTGCCTCTTCTCTGACCTACACATATTACTAAGTTAACCCTAACCATGCTCAGTGCAAATGTTTCCTTACTTACAATCTATAATTCATATATTCTGCTCCAGAGGAAGTGTCTCAACTCTGTCAGGTACAAGCAGATGGTATATGACTTTTTTCTTCAAAAAGAGTATTAGCATCACCATGTTAAAAAAAAGGAGGATAGCAGGCAGTGGATGACATTAAGTGGTAATAAAGAAAGGAGCATATTTTTGGATGTACATGAAAATAGAGAAAATGGATAAGAATTTAGAGGAGGAGGTTGGTTACACATGCATATGTCTTAAATAGTCACTAAAATCGCCAATTCCAAAGAAGAGAAGGTGGGACAATAGACATTTACTCTCTGTAAGTGCACTTTTTCCATATTCCAACATCTAATCCATTCTCCATATACTAGCAAGGGCAATTTGTAAAACACAAATGAGACCTTTCATTCTCTTGCTTTGGAGGAGCTTTCATTTGTGCCCCCTGTACTTAGTGAAACATGCTGACTCCTTACTAGGTCCTCTTTCTTTTCAGGCATTTCCCCTGCCTGAAACTCCATGGTCATCCTAGACCAGTGTTTGGCAAACTCATTAGCCAAATATCAACAGTATAACAAATGAAATTTGTTTTGAGAGCCAAATTTTTTAAACTTAAACTATATAGGTAGGTACATTGTTATGAACTTAATTAGGGTACTCCTAAGGCTTAGGAAGAGCCACACTCAAGGGGTCAAAGAGCCGCATGTTGCTCGCGAGCTGCAGTTTGCCGACCACAGTCCTAGACCATCTCTCCACAGCCCCTCTTCTGTCCCTCAAACGTGCTAAGTTCTCTGACTACACTAAATCTTGCCCCTGCCATGAAAGTCGTTCTCATGATTATTGCCCAGCTGCCCCATCCAACTCCCAACATTGAAAAGGTCTTGTGACCATACTATCCAAGTAGGTTATCTTCTCAGTCCATTTATTCCCCTCGTCACCTGCATTACAATCTGAAAAACTATTCTCCTCTCATTTGCTACCAGGTTTCTGCCTATCCCATGAGAATATGAGCTCTGTCAGGTCTCCTAAATGTCTGCTGTATAACACATATTCTTAGAGCTATGGATAGAAAGTTTTCTATTTCATCTTTCTGCTGGGAAAGATGAAATAGAAAACTTTATCAATAAGAGCTTAAATGCCAGGAGCCGGTCCATCCTTGCTGTTTCAAGGGACCTGGCATATATGGCATACTGTTCTTAAGATGTTTGCTCACCTTCTTGGCGCTGTGTTTTAACCAAGGTCACCTCTCCGAGAAAGGTTGTTTCCCCAGGTAGGGATTTTCCCCTGAAGTTAGGGAGGGAATAAAACCTCTTAACCCCTTCCCCAGCAGAA